>NC_091325.1:26481364-26496805 GCF_038502225.1 Cherax quadricarinatus | reverse complement strand
ACTGTTCTAGTGTACCAGGAGAACTGTTCTAGTGTACCAGGAGAACTGTTCTAGTGTACCAGGAGAACTGTTCTAGTGTACCAGGAGAACTGTTCTAGTGTACCAGGAGAACTGTTCTAGTGTACCAGGAGAACTGTTCTAGTGTACCAGGAGAAGTGTACCAGGAGAACTGTTCTAGTGTACCAGGAGAACTGTTCTAGTGTACCAGGAGAACTGTTCTAGTGTACCAGGAGAACTGTTCTAGTGTACCAGGAGAACTGTTCTAGTGTACCAGGAGAACTGTTCTAGTGTACCAGGAGAACTGTTCTAGTGTACCAGGAGAACTGTTCTAGTGTACCAGGAGAACTGTTCTAGTGAAGAACTGTTCTAGTGTACCAGGAGAACTGTTCTAGTGTACCAGGAGAACTGTTCTAGTGTACCAGGAGAACTGTTCTAGTGTACCAGGAGAACTGTTCTAGTGTACCAGGAGAACTGTTCTAGTGTACCAGGAGAACTGTTCTAGTGTACCAGGAGAACTGTTCTAGTGTACCAGGAGAACTGTTCTAGTGTACCAGGAGAACTGTTCTAGTGTACCAGGAGAACTGTTCTAGTGTACCAGGAGAAGTGTACCAGGAGAACTGTTCTAGTGTACCAGGAGAACTGTTCTAGTGTACCAGGAGAAGTGTACTGTTCTAGTGTACCAGGAGAACTGTTCTAGTGTACCAGTAGTGTACCAGGAGAACTGTTCTAGTGTACCAGGAGAACTGTTCTAGTGTACCAGGAGAACTGTTCTAGTGTACCAGGAGAACTGTTCTAGTGTACCAGGAGAACTGTTCTAGTGTACCAGGAGAACTGTTCTAGTGTACCAGGAGAACTGTTCTAGTGTACCAGGAGAACTGTTCTAGTGTACCAGGAGAAGTGTACTGTTCTAGTGTACCAGGAGAACTGTTCTAGTGTACCAGGAGAACTGTTCTAGTGTACCAGGAGAACTGTTCTAGTGTACCAGGAGAACTGTTCTAGTGTACCAGGAGAACTGTTCTAGTGTACCAGGAGAACTGTTCTAGTGTACCAGGAGTTCTAGTGTACTGTTCTAGTGTACCAGGAGAACTGTTCTAGTGTACCAGGAGAACTGTTCTAGTGTACCAGGAGAACTGTTCTAGTGTACCAGGAGTGTACCAGGAGAACTGTTCTAGTGTACCAGGAACTGTTCTAGTGTACTGTTCTAGTGTACCAGCAGAACTGTTCTAGTGTACCAGCAGAACTGTTCTAGTGTACCAGGAGAACTGTTCTAGTGTACCAGGAGAACTGTTCTAGTGTACCAGGAGAACTGTTCTAGTGTACCAGGAGAACTGTTCTAGTGTACCAGCAGAACTGTTCTAGTGTACCAGGAGAACTGTTCTAGTGTACCAGGAGAACTGTTCTAGTGTACCAGGAGAACTGTTCTAGTGTACCAGGAGAACTGTTCTACTGTTCTAGTGTACCAGGAGAACTGTTCTAGTGTACCAGGAGAACTGTTCTAGTGTACCAGGAGAACTGTTCTAGTGTACCAGGAGAACTGTTCTAGTGTACCAGGAGAACTGTTCTAGTGTACCAGGAGAACTGTTCTAGTGTACCAGGAGAACTGTTCTAGTGTACCAGGAGAACTGTTCTAGTGTACCAGGAGAACTGTTCTAGTGTACCAGGAGAACTGTTCTAGTGTACCAGGAGAACTGTTCTAGTGTACTGTTCTAGTGTACCAGCAGAACTGTTCTAGTGTACCAGGAAAACTGTTCTAGTGTACCAGGAGAACTGTTCTAGTGTACAAGGAGAACTGTTCTAGTGTACCAGGAGAACTGTTCTAGTGTACCAGGAAAACTGTTCTAGTGTACCAGCAGAACTGTTCTAGTGTACCAGGAAAACTGTTCTAGTGTACCAGGAGAACTGTTCTAGTGTACCAGGAGAACTGTTCTAGTGTACCAGGAGAACTGTTCTAGTGTACCAGGAGAACTGTTCTAGTGTACCAGGAGAACTGTTCTAGTGTACCAGGAGAACTGTTCTAGTGTACCAGGAGAACTGTTCTAGTGTACCAGGAGAACTGTTCTAGTGTACCAGGAGAACTGTTCTAGTGTACCAGGAGAACTGTTCTAGTGTACCAGGAGAACTGTTCTAGTGTACCAGGAGAACTGTTCTAGTGTACCAGGAGAACTGTTCTAGTGTACCAGGAGTTCTAGTGTACCAGGAGAACTGTTCTAGTGTACCAGGAGAACTGTTCTAGTGTACCAGGAGAACTGTTCTAGTGTACCAGGAGAACTGTTCTAGTGTACCAGGAGAACTGTTCTAGTGTACCAGGAGAACTGTTCTAGTGTACCAGGAGTTCTAGTGTACTGTTACTGTTCTAGTGTACCAGGAGAACTGTTCTGTACCAGGAGAACTGTACCAGGAGAACTGTGTACTAGTGTACCAGGAGAACTGTTCTAGTGTACCAGGAGAACTGTTCTAGTGTACCAGGAGAACTGTTCTAGTGTACCAGGAGAACTGTTCTAGTGTACCAGGAGAACTGTTCTAGTGTACCAGGAGAACTGTTCTAGTGTACCAGGAGAACTGTTCTAGTGTACCAGGAGAACTGTTCTAGTGTACCAGGAGAACTGTTCTAGTGTACCAGGAGAACTGTTCTAGTGTACCAGGAGAACTGTTCTAGTGTACCAGGAGACTGTTCTAGTGTACCAGGAGAACTGTTCTAGTGTACCAGGAGAACTGTTCTAGTGTACCAGGAGAACTGTTCTAGTGTACCAGGAGAACTGTTCTAGTGTACCAGGAGAACTGTTCTAGTGTACCAGGAGAACTGTTCTAGTGTACCAGGAGAACTGTTCTAGTGTACCAGGAGAACTGTTCTAGTGTACCAGGAGAACTGTTCTAGTGTACCAGGAGAACTGTTCTAGTGTACCAGGAGAACTGTTCTAGTGTACCAGGAGAACTGTTCTAGTGTACCAGGAGAACTGTTCTAGTGTACCAGGAGAACTGTTCTAGTGTACCAGGAGAACTGTTCTAGTGTACCAGGAGAACTGTTCTAGTGTACCAGGAGAACTGTTCTAGTGTACCAGGAGAACTGTTCTAGTGTACCAGGAGAACTGTTCTAGTGTACCAGGAGAACTGTTCTAGTGTACCAGGAGAACTGTTCTAGTGTACCAGCAGAACTGTTCTAGTGTACCAGCAGAACTGTTCTAGTGTACCAGCAGAACTGTTCTAGTGTACCAGCAGAACTGTTCTAGTGTACCAGCAGAACTGTTCTAGTGTACCAGGAGAACTGTTCTAGTGTACCAGGAGAACTGTTCTAGTGTACCAGGAGAACTGTTCTAGTGTACCAGCAGAACTGTTCTAGTGTACCAGGAGAACTGTTCTAGTGTACCAGGAGAACTGTTCTAGTGTACCAGGAGAACTGTTCTAGTGTACCAGCAGAACTGTTCTAGTGTACCACCAGAACTGTTCTAGTGTACCAGGAGAACTGTTCTAGTGTACCAGGAGAACTGTTCTAGGAGAACTGTTCTAGTGTACCAGGAGAACTGTTCTAGTGTACCAGGAGAACTGTTCTAGTGTACCAGTGTTCTAGTGTACCAGGAGAACTGTTCCAGTGTACCAGGAGAACTGTTCTAGTGTACCAGGGGAACTGTTCTAGTGTACCAGGAGAACTGTTCTAGTGTACCAGGAGAACTGTTCTAGTGTACCAGGAGAACTGTTCTAGTGTACCAGGAGAACTGTTCTAGTGTACCAGGAGAACTGTTCTAGTGTACCAGGAGAACTGTTCTAGTGTACCAGCAGAACTGTTCTAGTGTACCAGCAGAACTGTTCTAGTGTACCAGGAGAACTGTTCTAGTGTACCAGGAGAACTGTTCTAGTGTACCAGGAGAACTGTTCTAGTGTACCAGGAGAACTGTTCTAGTGTACCAGGAGAACTGTTCTAGTGTACCAGGAGAACTGTTCTAGTGTACCAGGGGAACTGTTCTAGTGTACCAGGAGAACTGTTCTAGTGTACCAGGAGAACCAGGAGAACTGTTCTAGTGTACCAGGAGAACTGTTCTAGTGTACCAGGAGAACTGTTCTAGTGTACCAGGAGAAGTGTACCAGGAGAACTGTTCTAGTGTACCAGGAGAACTGTTCTAGTGTACCAGGAGAACTGTTCTAGTGTACCAGGAGAACTGTTCTAGTGTACCAGGAGAACTGTTCTAGTGTACCAGGAGAACTGTTCTAGTGTACCAGGAGAACTGTTCTAGTGTACCAGGAGAACTGTTCTAGTGTACCAGGAGAACTGTTCTAGTGTACCAGGAGAACTGTTCTAGTGTACCAGGAGAACTGTTCTAGTGTACTGTTCTAGTGTACCAGGAGAACTGTTCTAGTGTACCAGGAGAACTGTTCTAGTGTACCAGGAGAACTGTTCTAGTGTACCAGGAGAACTGTTCTAGTGTACCAGGAGAACTGTTCTAGTGTACCAGGAGAACTGTTCTAGTGTGTACCAGGAGAACTGTTCTAGTGTACCAGGAGAACTGTTCTAGTGTACCAGTAGAACTGTTCAGGAGAACTGTTCTAGTGTACCAGGAGAACTGTTCTAGTGTACCAGGAGAACTGTTCTAGTGTACCAGGAGAACTGTTCTAGTGTACCAGGAGAACTGTTCTAGTGTACCAGGAGAACTGTTCTAGTGTACCAGGAGAACTGTTCTAGTGTACCAGGAGAACTGTTCTAGTGTACCAGGAGAACTGTTCTAGTGTACCAGGAGAACTGTTCTAGTGTACCAGGAGAACTGTTCTAGTGTACCAGGAGAACTGTTCTAGTGTACCAGGAGAACTGTTCTAGTGTACCAGGAGAACTGTTCTAGTGTACCAGGAGAACTGTTCTAGTGTACCAGGAGAACTGTTCTAGTGTACCAGGAGAACTGTTCTAGTGTACCAGGAGAACTGTTCTAGTGTACCAGGAGAACTGTTCTAGTGTACCAGGAGAACTGTTCTAGTGTACCAGGAGAACTGTTCTAGTGTACCAGGAGAACTGTTCTAGTGTACCAGGAGAACTGTTCTAGTGTACCAGGAGAACTGTTCTAGTGTACCAGGAGAACTGTTCTAGTGTACCAGGAGAACTGTTCTAGTGTACCAGGAGAACTGTTCTAGGTACCAGGAGAACTGTTCTAGTGTACCAGGAGAACTGTTCTAGTGTACCAGGAGAACTGTTCTAGTGTACCAGGAGAACTGTTCTAGTGTACCAGGAGAACTGTTCTAGTGTACCAGGAGAACTGTTCTAGTGTACCAGGAGAACTGTTCTAGTGTACCAGGAGAACTGTTCTAGTGTACCAGGAGAACTGTTCTAGTGTACCAGGAGAACTGTTCTAGTGTACCAGGAGAACTGTTCTAGTGTACCAGGAGAACTGTTCTAGTGTACCAGGAGAACTGTTCTAGTGTACCAGGAGAACTGTTCTAGTGTACCAGGAGAACTGTTCTAGTGTACAAGGAGAACTGTTCTAGTGTACCAGGAGAACTGTTCTAGTGTACCAGGAGAACTGTTCTAGTGTACCAGGAGAACTGTTCTAGTGTACCAGGAGAACTGTTCTAGTGTACCAGGAGAACTGTTCTAGTGTACCAGGAGAGTGTACTGTTCTAGTGTACCAGGAGAACTGTTCTAGTGTACCAGGAGAACTGTTCTAGTGTACCAGGAGAACTGTTCTAGTGTACCAGGAGAACTGTTCTAGTGTACCAGGAGAACTGTTCTAGTGTACCAGGAGAACTGTTCTAGTGTACCAGGAGAACTGTTCTAGTGTACCAGGAGAACTGTTCTAGTGTACCAGGAGAACTGTTCTAGTGTACCAGGAGAACTGTTCTAGTGTACCAGGAGAACTGTTCTAGTGTACCAGGAGAACTGTTCTAGTGTACCAGGAGAACTGTTCTAGTGTACCAGGAGAACTGTTCTAGTGTACCAGGAGAACTGTTCTAGTGTACCAGGAGAACTGTTCTAGTGTACCAGGAGAACTGTTCTAGTGTACCAGGAGAACTGTTCTAGTGTACCAGGAGAACTGTTCTAGTGTACCAGGAGAACTGTTCTAGTGTACCAGGAGAACTGTTCTAGTGTACCAGGAGAACTGTTCTAGTGTACCAGGAGAACTGTTCTAGTGTACCAGGAGAACTGTTCTAGTGTACCAGGAGAACTGTTCTAGTGTACCAGGAGAACTGTTCTAGTGTACCAGGAGAACTGTTCTAGTGTACCAGGAGAACTGTTCTAGTGTACCAGGAGAACTGTTCTAGTGTACCAGGAGAACTGTTCTAGTGTACCAGGAGAATTGTTCTACTGTTCTAGTGTACCAGGAGAACTGTTCTACTGTTCTAGTGTACCAGGAGAACTGTTCTAGTGTACCAGGAGAACTGTTCTAGTGTACCAGGAGAACTGTTCTAGACCAGGAGAACTGTTCTAGTGTACCAGGAGAACTGTTCTAGTGTACCAGGAGAACTGTTCTAGTGTACCAGGAGAACTGTTCTAGAACTGTACCAGGTAGAGAACTGTTCTAGTGTACCAGGAGAACTGTTCTAGTGTACCAGGAGTGTACTGTTCTAGTGTACCAGGAGAACTGTTCTAGTGTACCAGGAGAACTGTTCTAGTGTACCAGGAGAACTGTTCTAGTGTACCAGGAGAACTGTTCTAGTGTACCAGGAGAACTGTTCTAGTGTACCAGGAGAACTGTTCTAGTGTACCAGGAGAACTGTTCTAGTGTACCAGGAGAACTGTTCTAGTGTACCAGGAGAACTGTTCTAGTGTACCAGGAGAACTGTTCTAGTGTACCAGGAGAACTGTTCTAGTGTACCAGGAGAACTGTTCTAGTGTACCAGGAGAACTGTTCTAGTGTACCAGGAGACCTCTTCTCGTGTTCCAGGACTGTTCTAGTGTACCAGGAGAACTGTTCTAGTGTACCAGGAGAACTGTTCTAGTGTACCAGGAGAACTGTTCTAGGAGTACCAGGAGAACTGTTCTACTGTTCTAGTGTACCAGGAGAACTGTTCTAGTGTACCAGGAGAACTGTTCTAGTGTACCAGGAGAACTGTTCTAGTGTACCAGGAGAACTGTTCTACTGTTCTAGGGTACCAGGAGAACTGTTCTAGTGTACCAGGGGAACTGTTCTAGTGTACCAGGAGAACTGTTCTAGTGTACCAGGAGAACTGTTCTAGTGTACCAGGAGAACTGTTCTAGTGTACCAGGAGAACTGTTCTAGTGTACCAGCAGAACTGTTCTAGTGTACCAGGAGAACTGTTCTAGTGTACCAGGAGAACTGTTCTAGTGTACCAGGAGAACTGTTCTAGTGTACCAGGAGAACTGTTCTAGTGTACCAGGAGAACTGTTCTAGTGTACCAGGAGAACTGTTCCAGGGTACCAGGGGAACTGTTCTAGTGTACCAGGGGAACTGTTCTAGTGTACCAGGGGAACTGTTCTAGTGTACCAGCAGAACTGTTCTAGTGTACCAGGAGAACTGTTCTAGTGTACCAGCAGAACTGTTCTAGTGTACCAGCAGAACTGTTCTAGTGTACCAGCAGAACTGTTCTAGTGTACCAGCAGAACTGTTCTAGTGTACCAGGAGAACTGTTCTAGTGTACCAGCAGAACTGTTCTAGTGTACCAGGAGAACTGTTCTAGTGTACCAGGAGAACCAGGAGAACTGTTCTAGTGTACCAGGAGAACTGTTCTAGTGTACCAGGAGAACTGTTCTAGTGTACCAGGAGAACTGTTCTAGTGTACCAGGAGAAGTGTACCAGGAGAACTGTTCTAGTGTACCAGGAGAAGTGTACCAGGAGAACTGTTCTAGTGTACCAGCAGAACTGTTCTAGTGTACCAGGAGAACTGTTCTAGTGTACCAGGAGAACTGTTCTAGTGTACCAGGAGAACTGTTCTAGTGTACCTGGAGAACTGTTCTAGTGTACCAGCAGAACTGTTCTAGTGTACCAGGAGAACTGTTCTAGTGTACCAGGAGAACTGTTCTAGTGTACCTGGAGAACTGTTCTAGTGTACCAGCAGAACTGTTCTAGTGTACCAGGAGAACTGTTCTAGTGTACCAGCAGAACTGTTCTAGTGTACCAGGAGAACTGTTCTAGTGTACCAGGAGAACTGTTCTAGTGTACCAGGAGAACTGTTCTAGTGTACCAGGAGAACTGTTCTAGTGTACCAGGAGAACTGTTCTAGTGTACCAGGAGAACTGTTCTAGTGTACCAGGAGAACTGTTCTAGTGTACCAGGAGAACTGTTCTAGTGTACCAGGAGAACTGTTCTAGTGTACCAGGAGAACTGTTCTAGTGTACCAGGAGAACTGTTCTAGTGTACCAGGAGAACTGTTCTAGTGTACCAGGAGAACTGTTCTAGTGTACCAGGAGAACTGTTCTAGTGTACCAGGAGAACTGTTCTAGTGTACCAGGAGAACTGTTCTAGTGTACCAGGAGAACTGTTCTAGTGTACCAGGAGAACTGTTCTAGTGTACCAGGAGAACTGTTCTAGTGTACCAGCAGAACTGTTCTAGTGTACCAGGAGAACTGTTCTAGAGGGTGAGATTGACATATTCAGAATGGGTGTCATCTCTGGGATGATCAAACTCTGTAGCATTGGCTAACTCATGCTGTATTTGAGGCAAATCTGAATTGGATGTTACAAATGATACTTGAGGATTTCTCAATACCTGTCGTGTACGTAGGGAATAACGACATTCAGGTTGATCGTCTGACTGAGTATCAGAGGAAGAGAGTACAGGATCAGGAGGATTGTCAGAGTCTGTCACATTAGTCTGGGTTGGAACATCATTATCATCACATACTAACTTCATATGATCTAAATGCGATTCTTTATACTGACCAGTACTAATCTCTCTAACCTTATACTTATTACCAGTGATATGTTCAACTACTCGATAAGGACCAACAAACTTTTGATCAAGCTTTGGCATTGCAGACGTTTTGTTAAAGTTAATCAGCATAACTCTCGAACCTACTTTGATTTTGGATGGCTTTGCTCGAGTGTTTGCGACTCTTGTAAATTCTGCTGTTGATTTATGAAGTGTTTCACGGATTCTTCTAAAAACACTTTGTTAGAATATAACAACTCATAAGGCAAACGTTTATCTACACCATACAATGCATAATGTGGAGTGTCACCTATAGAAACATTGTAAGCAGAATTTATAGCACACTGCACATCAGGTATAACTTCATCCCAAGTTTCACTGTTGGGATTGATAGTGGCTCTCAAGACATCAAGTACTTTCTTATTGGTTCGTTCCGCTAACCCATTGCTGGCAGGATGATGAGGAACAATGGTGGATTTAGAGATCTTGTACAAGGTGCACAAATTTTCAAGAATTTCATTACAGAATTCACCTCCATTATCTGTTACCAGGGACTTAGGAGTGGTATGCCTGCAGATAATGCGTTCTTTAAACGCTTTAGCTACTGTCTCGGCAGTCTTATCTGCAATAGGAACTAACTCACAATATCTGGTGAAATGGTCTACCATAACACACAGATGTTTGTTACCTTGGAGGGAACATTGGAAATTAGTTAACAAATATAGCGCAACTCTTTCCCACGGTTCGCTAGTAGTTGGATATACTTGGATTGGAGTAGGGCCATTAGCATTGCCTTTATGTTGCATGCAGACACTACATTTCTTAACATACTCAGAAATATCAGTTGCCATACGAGGCCAAAAGTATTTCAATCTGGCTTGTTTTACTGAACGATCCATACCAGGGTGTGCAACACCTGGTACATCGTGAACTAGCTGTAAGGCTACATTCACTAGTGACTGTGGAATTACTAACTGGTATACTCTTCTGCTAGGAGTACCCAACTCGGCTGTTCGATACAGTAATTCTTGGTTCATGACAAAGTCACTGATGGGTGCTGGTGGCTTCACAGTCAGAATAAGATCTTCCTGGAGCAGGAATCGAATCACACCAGACCACATGGGATCCGTTCGTTGAGCATTCTTTACATCTTCAGCACTAAATGGAGGGTCTGCAGTTACTATACTAACATGTCGCGATAAGGCATCTGCGACTACATTTGACTTGCCAGGTAAATGCTCAAAGGTGGGATTGAACTCTTGGATAGTCAAGGTCCATCTGGCTAACCTTCCAGTAGGTTGTTTGTTCTGGAATAAGGGTATCAGTGGAGCATGGTCTGTCAAGACATGAACAGAGTACTGATAAATAATGTCTCGGAAGTGCTTTAAAGACCATACTATTGCTAAAGCTTCTTGCTCAGTTACTGTATAATTATGTTCAGCCTTTGTAAGGACTCGGCTAGCAAATGCAACTGCGTTGTACATGCCATCGGTCTTCTGAGCTAGTACGGCACCTATGCCAATTGAACTAGCATCAGTTGTCAGATAGAAGGGCTTAGAAAAATCTGGAAATTTCAAAATTGGAGCAGATGTTAGCTTTTCTTTGAGAGTTTGGAATGCTCTTTCTTGACGGAAGGTCCAAACAAAAGGAGCATCTTTCTTAAGCAACTCAGTTAGAGGAGCAGCTATGGAAGAAAAATTGGCAATGAAGGATCTATAAAAACCTGCTAAGCCCACAAAGGATCTTACGGCATCAGCAGTTTTGGGAGTTGGAAAATTTAGTACTGCAGTTACTTTACTTTGGTCAGTCGTAACCCCTCTAGGAGTGACTACGTGACCAAGAAACTTAATTTCTGATCTGAAAAATTGACATTTAGACAGTTTGATCTTTAAATTGGCTTCTTCAAGCTTACCAAGTACTACATCAGGTCTTTTCAAGTGTGTATCCACGTCTTTAGACATGACGATTACGTCATCTAAGTACACCATAAGTGCATTACCTATGAGACCTCTAAAGATATTAGTCATGAGCCTTGAGAACGTGATAGGGGAAGATCGTAATCCAAACGCCATACGGAGGAAGTGATAATGACCTGTAGGAGTGGAGAATGCAGTTAGCTCTTGGCTGTCCTCGTGAAGAGGGACTTGCCAAAACCCTTGTAACAAATCTAGGGTTGAAAAGACTTTGTTATCTCCGATATTACGTAAAAGATCACCCAGTACAGGGAGTGGAAAGCAATCTGGAATGGTTTTCGCATTTAACTTCCTAAAGTCAATCACTGGGCGCCAAGTACCATCCTTCTTAGGTACTAATATCAAGGGTGCATTCCAAGGGGAATTGCTAGGTGCAATAACTCCATCATCAAGCATTTGATTGATCAATTCTTCTGCGACAGCAACTTGTGAATGAGGCATTCTGTACGCAGGTATGTAGATAGGTCTAGTACCAGGTTCAAGTGGAATACGATGGGACAATAAGTTCGTTATACCCATCTTCTCACCTGGTAAAGCAATGGCTTTACGACGTTTGTTCAACAGAGTCAACAAACGCTTGACTTCATCTGGGAAGTCAGTGGGAGCTAAGTCTTTCTCCTCAACTGGTGGAACAGATTGATCCAGTGAAGTGGATGAGGTCTCCCCGGCAGAAATAGCACCGACCCACTGGTCAGGTGACAACTCATCCTCTGCCTGAACAGGGTAAGGATAGTGAACAAGGTCAACAAGATTGGTATTTGCTCTGAGGCGAACACTGTGACCAGAAGTGTTGGCCAGGAAGAAATGGATCTTACTATCTCTTACAACATGTAAGGATGGTTCAACAAATAGACCTTTTACTTTGCAAGAATCACTGTCAACTAGGACGTTATCACCATCTGGAACACTAGGAACAACAACAGACACTCTAGTGAGAGTACTAGCCGCAACAGAGACGTCTTTCTGCAGACGGCATGTGACATAAACAAGAGATGGCATTACTAGTTGCAAGTAATTGTTTTCCGACAAGGCATCCCCTGTGGAGAAACTACTACTCGAACTAGCAGGCATTGCAGGGATAGGTTGTGCACTCAAGGCAATCTGAGTGTCCTCGGACACTTGAGGCATCGGACTATCCTGCAAGTCTGAAGGTATAGGTGGAACACTGATGGGAGTGACAGAATTACCAGTGCCTGACCGCTTGGGTACGCTACTGGAGAATGCATTAGCTTGTAAGGACTTAATCCGTACATCATACTCTGCAGCAGTATAACAGATTTCTGATCCAAGCTGGTAACCCCAGAATGGAACGATCAAGTCGTCAATTTGTGCATGCCATCGATAAGGGTCGAGCACAATGCGTAAGTCTCGCATGGAAGCAAATCCCAGTACAAGGTCACCAGGGAAAGTAATCTGGTCGACAACAAGGAAGGAAGCAGTGAAGTCTCTACCTTGGATAGAAAAGGTTAGGGAAGTCCGACCTCGGACACGCAGGTGAGAACCAGCTACTCCACTAAGGGAGGACACATGAGTCGGTTCTACGAGAAGGACACATCGTAACTGCTTATCCTTAAACAAACTAGACCTAATAATATTGACTTGCGCACCAGAGTCCATGAACAAATGAACGGGCGCATTATGAACAGATGCTTGCACTATAGGGCCTATGGTTGCATTGGAAGTTATGTGCAAACAAAAAGGTGGATTGTCGTCAGAAAAGACTTGTTCTACTTCATCCCCAAAATCATCTATGTCAGAGACATGTGAAGCAACATCATCAGCAGGGTTGTCATTCTCGAGACTGCTTAAGGCTTCAAAGGAATTGTGAACGGGGATGGTGTACTCATTATCACCTACTGTCACCATGGGACGGTTTGACTGGGACGCTCGAATTCCCCCGAATTGGAAGAACGAGCCTGGTTCTGGTTAGTTTGAGAATTGGAAGAATGAGCCTGGTTCTGGTTATTTTGAGAACCACGATATCTGTTTCCTCTACGGGTTCTGCGGTTGGAACGGCCAAAGAAAGACCTAGAGTACTGAAGGTTATAGAGAGCATTGCACTCAGATGTGTCATGTCCATGTATTCTATGATAAATACAGTAGGGAAGATCTGGGTACTCATCATCAGTACGACGTCTCTTAGGGTAACTATCAGGACAATTAATTGCAATATGGCCACGGAAACCACAGTTGTAACAATTCCGCCGACTATGGTTACTGAATGTACTATGAATACTACGAGGTGTATAACGACTCTGTACACTAGTTCTTGGTGATCTCTGAGATGGTTGACGACCACGATTTGTCTCTGTGGCGCAAACAAGAGGTGGTGCAGACTGAGGCATATGTGTGACATTACTTTTGATACAAGGGAAAGTACCCTGGGGGCACAAGGAACGTACATGATTTAAGGCTGTAAGTGGTTCCATCGTCACAGTTGGAGGATGAGCCTCATAAGCACACACAGAAGCAGGTGGCATTAGTTCTTTAATTGCTCCAAAAGCTGCCATTTTAGCAAACGATGCTGTGGATGGTTTATCCTCGTCAGGGACAAAAGATGATGATTGGACAGCATTGATAAATGATGATAAAAGTTTGTCTAATCTAACAGCAAATGCACTCAACGATTCATTACTCATGGGTGTAGCATTCACTAGTTCCCTAAGAACGACATATGGATCAGCTGTTTTTACTGGGACAAGGAAAGAACGAATCAGTTCCTCATATTGTGACCACTTAGTAAGATTCCTGAAGTCTCGCATATCAAGGAGATCAACGACGTGAACAGCAGCAGGGGATCGATAAAGAGCTTCTTTAGCAAGTCTGATAAGACTTTCCTCTGAAGTCTTATCAACTAGAGCACTAGCACGAGAACGAATGGCCGCAAACCATGCTTCAAGACTATGTACATGGCCATTGAATAAAGGTAACGCATCAAGGGAATCACGAGTATAACTATAATATCTCAGTGTCTGGGTCAGTCTGTCAGTCGCTAAGGAACTGTGAGGACTGATGACAGGAGCAGCAGTAGCCTGAGAGGTCTGAGTATCGACATTCACTAAAGTATCACTTGACGGTATGTGAGACATAATGGCAAAGTAACACGAGAACAAATAAGGCAAAAATAATGAAGAATAAAAATGATATAAAATGCTAGAATTTAAATAAAAGATATGCAACTAATTCTGCAGAATAAAAAAAAAAATGTCTAAGATACACTGCAAGAGGAAGAACAACTCAATGTGAAGGACTATTGGTCAAGATAAAAAAAATTTACATTGAAATATACAAGTAAAAATATTACTGGAGACTGAATTAAATGCAAAATGAGCTGTCTTTACTCTTGTTAATAAAGAAATTAATTAATAAAATTTTAAATCAATGTAAAAAGTATAAAATAAAATTACTAAATTGTTAACTGGGAAATTTAAGTATTTTCTAAGAATGCATAGACAAAATTAAAATATAATTCATAAAAATATCAATAAAAGAAAATAATTCACTGCAGAACAAGTGCAACAAAATAATTCACTGCAGAACAAGTGCAACAAAATAATTCACTGCAGAACAAGTGCAACAAAATAATTCACTGCAGAACAAGTGCAACAAAATAAAGTGTAGAAATAATCACTGCAGTAATAAAGTGTCACTGGGAAAACTCAGGTTAAATAATGAAATTAAAATATGAAGAAAAAAACTGATTGAACACTTTAACTCTTAATTGTAAATTAGACAAAACAATTTACTCAAGCAGAGTAAGGAAACACTTTACGTTAAAAGTAATTGAAATTGCACCAAGAGTGAATTTGTTCAAAGAAATATAAAAATATGAATAAAATAAAACAAAGGAACAAAACAGGTAGTGTAACACTTACAGTGGCAGGGCACACTTCATTATTATAATATATTCTTACAGCAAAATCTCGCTGTGACTGATACGACAAAAATTTGCTGGCAAAAATAATGGTACACAGTCTGCGAAAAAATTAGAGGAATGAGACACTGCTGGCATACGAAAAAAAGACACACATAGAAATAAATGGATAATTTGGTATACTGGGGTGAATATCACTGCATGAAATACAATGACAATTACTGGAGAATACAACGCTGAAAGAATACAATAAAAAAAATGAATCACTTCACACAGAGTGACTGACTGGTACACTACACAATAATACTTACTACAGACAGGAGTAGCATAAAAAAAACAGAATAAAAAAATATAAGATAAGTGAAAACACTGAAAAATATTGTAAAAATAATGAGTTAAAGAAACACAATGAGTCTACACTGAAAACACAAGGTTTAGAGTACACAAGCAATTTACTATAAATGTCTCACACACGCAAATGTCTTTAAATGCAAGAAAAATGTCTCTAAACTATCACTGAAGTCTGTAGTAGTCGGGTGATTACTGGTGATGAGGGTAGGTTGTAGGTTGTCCTGCGCGGTGATGACTGACGCCTCCTACACTCACTGTTGTCGGAAGAAATGCGCTCACTCGGTGGACTCCCATAATTGGGTTTTATCGTTGGCGCTCACCTACAATCTCTTGACCAATTATGTGAGCCAAAACAGTATTAGGACCCGGTACAAGGGTACAAACAACCACAGGTAGATGGGGTGGATGGCTGGTGGTGGGCGGATAGTGGTGGAGGTA
>NC_091325.1:26213864-26476364 GCF_038502225.1 Cherax quadricarinatus | reverse complement strand
ACAACTTATTACACATTAATTGCCCCCCTCCTCACCCCGAAATAATATGACCGTTATCACCAACTTGTTGGCTTACATCCTAACTTGACATATATGAATAAACCTAAGTGGTAATTATATAAGTATTGGTGAAACAGTGACACCAAAGACACAGTACATTTAATAACAAATATTAACATAAGGGAAACATAACCAAGTCTTACACATTGAAACTTCAACCCGGTTAAGGTACACTTCTAGTGCTTAACAAGTCCAGGAACATTGCCACAATGAAGTTCAACCGATCCTTAATCACAACAGCTTATCTAAGGCGCACGCAGGCGCAGACAGCCACAACTGTGAATGTGCCGTTACACATCCCATACGCACAGGTTCATACACATTCGCACGTTACATTATTCCAACTCTCTCGCCACACTAAAGTCACACACATTCTTCGCAACTGTCCAACCCCAAGGAGGCGACCCCGTTGCTACCCCTGACATCCCATCCTACAGTAGCATTTACCATCCCTACCTTGCCCCTCCCACCTGATATACAAATCTAATAAAACCCCTAACGTAAGTTCTCTATATCCCTCTGAGAAAGCCTGTTCCCACCTATAAATTTCCCTGTTACAACAAAACGTTTTATAAAACGTAACCGCTAAAACCCGCCTCTTCACCTCACTAACCCCTTTCCCCCTCATTCCCCACGATATGTATATATATATATATATATAATCTACCGTAATGTACCCCACAACCTTAATGATACTGTCATCCAATCCCCCCACGTCAAGACTTAAAGTAGCAGAACAGAAATCCCTTTACCCCCCAATCTTACGGAGCACCCTACTCAACCAACCCCTGACGCTACCCATTCCCTCACAAAAATATAGGACATGAAATGCCGACTCCTCACCTTCACATATTCCACAGACCCCTTCCTCAACCACCTGTCTATCCCTCAGAACTGTACCCAACAGCATTTTATGCCTTGCAGAAAACGATACATTACGTCACGTCCAAATACTTCCTCATGTATACATGGGGAAAATTCCCTCTACAGGCGCCACAACCCTCCCCACCAACAATCGACACATCGACACATCGCACCTATTTTGACCTTCCCCGGATCTTGAACCCACGCCATAGCCCTCAAAACAGTTTCACATTCCCGCGACTCGTTTCAATCTTTCATGGATCCTGACCAGACCCCCCCCCCACCCACACCTTCCCTCACCATCTCCCTTTTAATGAAGACACATTTGACCCTCCGCTTTAAGTCCAGCAAACCCAACCTCCCCTGCCGCACAGGTAACATTACCACGTCCCTTTTAAGCCAATCACATCCCGAACCCCACAAGAATTTAAAAACCCTCCTAAGTATGTCCGCTATCGCCGTCCCTGTTAATGGGAACACGGCCACCACATGCCATACCTTACTATACAGTAAGACATTAATAACGATGGCAAGCTGCACAAGGGTCAAATGATAAGGCCTCAATACACCCAATCGCCCCTGAATCCTATCCACCAACCTAATTGAGTTTTCCATGCGTGCCACAGCCAGATCGTCTGCATAGATAAGACCACAAATTTTTAACAAATTCACCCGCCTCCCCATGACTGAACTACCCCACTCAACCCTCCCAGCTCAAGCTCCTAACCCCATGACCATGAACTTTTCTGAATTCACTTTCATACCAGTTGCATCCAAGAGCAATTGTACTACCCCATCCAAGGTATCCATTGATATCCCCTCCCTAACCAGAACAGTAGTGTCATCTACATACCCTATTAAGACTGGCCAAACCCTCCCTTCACCCTCCCTATTGCACATACGCTTCTCCATCATCCTATAAAAGGGGTCCTGTATGCATGCAAATAAAAGTTGTGACATAGGGCACCCCTGTAGAAGTCCCCTTTCCATTACAATCTTCCCACCCATTCTCCCATTAATCTGTACCCTCGCCATTGCACCACGATACAAAGCATCTACCCATCCCACTATTTCTTCCCCAAACCTCTGTCCCCTGAGGATGGCTCTCAATGCTTCTCATTCCACTCTGTCATATGCTCCCTGCCAGTCTAAAGCCACCAAACCCCCCTCCTCCCTTTTGCTTCCACGAAATCCCTTAGGAACCCATGTACCTTCACCATAGACCTCCCTGGCAACCCAAACTGAGTTCTCGATACTACTCGACCCACTATGCATTTAAACCGATTCCCCAAAATCTTGGCAAACAGCTTATAATCTGTGCATAACAACGATATTGCCCGGTAGTCCCTAAGTGTACGTTGCCCCTTACCCTTCGGTACCAATACTACTACAGCCGTTGCCTGCTTCTCTTCCAACTCTCCCCTCTCCTTCATTAATTTAATAACCTAACCAAAAAACCCCTCATTAGCTCCCAATGCTGTAGATAAAACTCTGCCGGGAGTCCATCGATTCCCGGAGCTTTGCCCTTACGCATTTCACTTAAAGCCTTCCATGTTTCTTACTCAGTTATTTCCCCTCCCAACGCTTCCCTATCACTGTTTCCCAACTGACATATCACATTCTCACACACCTGTTTTAAAACCCCAGCACCTACCCCCCATCCCTTGCCAATACTTTTCATACCACTTATCCACAAACACTCCCATTCCATCTGTGGCATGTATAACCTGACCCACCCTATACCCACCTACCGACTCATGAACCTCCAACCATGGAATAGCTGTTGCCTGCTGTCGTTGCTTTTGCCTACGCAATACACACGACAAAGGCCTATTGCCCCATAACACCTCTTCCACGCCTGCCATTACCCTCACTGCTTGGAACCGCTCATCCTGTACCTCGTGCAGCCTCCCCTTAAGTGCAAATATGTCATCCATAGGATAAATACCTGCCACTGCCCCCTAACATAACAACCCCTTAACCTGTCCTCCAAATAGTTGGCAAGCCCATATTTTAAAGAATTAATTCGTTTCCCCTTCTCTCACATAATATTGCCTAATCCGTTCTTTAGCCACACCATTCCACCATGTTACCACATCCTCCACCCCATGTACCTCCCCACAAAACCCCTCCCACAGTGTTGTAAATCCCTCCAACCCCTCCTCATCTCCTAACACACTCGTATTTAACTTCCAGTAACCCCTAGAGATACCCGCCAGTGACTCCCATCCCACCTCTGCCATGACCGCCCTATGATTCGAATAAGCTACCTCTATTGTGTGGAAACACTTTACCAAAACCCCTTGAGAAATGTACAACCTATCCAACCTAGCCACATAACCCCTTCTTACAAAAGTGTACTCTACCTCCCACACTCCCCCTCCAACTGCATCCCTCAACTGAATATCCCTCAAGAGGTCTCGTAAGGTCGTCGACACGTGCCCAAGCCCCTTTTGGTTCCACATCAGCCCTCCTAATAACACAGTTCCAGTCCCCACCAACGATGGCCACCGCAGGTAAACCACGTAAGAAGAAAACTAGGTCATCACATACAAATTCTTGCTTTACTTTCACATTCTTCTCAGCTGGTGCATACACACTTACAAAGGTTGCCCTCTGCCCCATCCACCACCCATCCACACATAACACCCTCCCCCCTCCTCCCCCTCACTTCGTATCAACACAAACGGGCTCGCCTCCCTGATCAGTATACCCACACCACCTTTCAGACGTGCGGATGGCACAGTCATGACCTGAAACCCTGCCACCTCCGGCTCTCTCCCCTCCTTGAAATTGTGTTCTTGCAGAAACACTACATCAACCCTACATTTACGCAGAAACATTTGAAACCATTCCCTCTTCACACTATTACACAGTCCATTTATGTTCACAGTCATACACCTAAGGCCTCTTTATAGTTTCCAACCCTTCCTCCTCTCTTCATTCTTCCCAGAGCCTCCTGCCCCAGAGCCTGCAGAGGGCTTCACACCATCAACCACCCCCCTTTCTTATGGTGTCTCTTATCCTGACTACCTCGACAATACTCTTCCTTCCTCCCAGACCTCTGCACTGGTGTCAGGACATCATCTGAGTCTGACACAACCGCTCTCTTCCTCGTGATGCCCTCCACTGCCATGTTGTCTTCCGAGGATCCCTCACGATGAACCTCAACCTCCACCACGCCCCGTTCCACGGCACACGCTTACTGCGTGTCCCGTCCTCACTGCTATGGTTGTTTCTTACACCTGCCTCCTCAGGCATCGCCGTGTCTCTCACCAGCTCGGGAACAACTTCCTCAGCAGGCGGTGTCAATGTCCTCAACTCTTCCTCAAGCTCTTCCTCGAGTGCAATTACCTCATCCTGTACTTGCACTTCTACACTCTTCTACTGCCTAGTAACAGTTCCTGTTATGGTACAGTTTGCATCACACACGCCAGTCTCCATTATGGGATCATTCACCATTTCACTCCACAAGCGCCCACGGTCTTGCTTTCGCGTGGGGCTCTCAACAACAGCTTCCACACTGGAAACTGGTACTTACCCATCTGTGCATGCTACCTCCTCAGCTTCACACACGCTGCCGCTATATGGTCGTACTCCCCACATGACCTGCACGTACGTCTCTGTCTGGCGTACGATACCAAAACCTGCGTCCTGAAGTCCCCCAACACGACAGGATGGGATGGGATGTCTCAGAGTCATCTTCAGGGAAAATGTTCCCTCCAGACGGCCAGTGTAGGCACCAGTTGCCCACTTGCCCTGTTGTGACAGATGTACAGTCCCATATGCCTCGAAAACTCTCCTGATGTCAGCCTCGTCAGCCTCAAACAGGACGTTAAGAATCTTGACCCACGTAAAGTGGCGGGATACATTGATCAAGCGCACCTTGACAGCTGGAGTGGCGTCAAGACTCACATCTTGGAATCTCGTCACCAATGACTCGTACACAAACGTGGAATTCAGTTTGACAAAGATTCTGTATGCCCCATTCAAGGCTACACCATATACCTCCTCATCCTGCATGCCATACGTCTCCCTAATGATGACTGGGAGTAACACTTGTGCCGATGTGGGCGAAATTGCCCCGCGGATCAGCTCTATCCCAACAGTATTCATGCGACGCCTCACACTGGTCGCCATGTTGATACAAGGTGGCTCACCTGAATGAACAGCAGAGGGGTGCAGAGCACAACTGCACTCTACCGCAGTCAGGCAGCGAATCGGGCTATGTATTCAACTGAAAAAACACTGAAAATGGGTGTTTTCCCCAGCTGATTTCTCCTACTAAAAGTTGGAAAAACGTTAATGTAAATTCATAATTGTATTCTCCCAATCTTTTCTCTTTCGAATTAAGTTAAGAAAACATAATGTCACAACAGAAAATCTCACGTAATTTTTCTGAGGGTTCCCGTGGAATTTCAGAGAAACAAAAGGTTAATAACATAATCTATTTCATGAGATTATCAGATTCAAAAGGAATTAGGTTGTGTATGACTGTGTAACCAGGAATGGCATAGACATTTGTAACATCAGGCTTTATCCAGGTTTTGGTGAGGGTCATTACCCACACATCACCCTGTCATCCTTACATCACGACGTACAAAGCAGGATGACAAAGTTGATCCCATGTATCAGAAATCTTACCTATGAGGATAGATTGAGGGCCCTAAATCTGCACTTTCTAGAAGCATGTAGAATCTGGGATGATATGACTGAGGTATATAAATGGGAAACAGGATTAAATAAAGAGTATGCAAATAATATGTTAAAAATATCTAGGTATCTTTATTGTAGACGTTTCGCCATCCAGTGGCTTTATCAATACAAATTCTAGGACACATGTTGCACATGTGTCTCAGTTTTCATCTTGTCGGTATTGTATACTATAAAAATATCTAACCATGACAGGACTCGCAGCAATACGCAGCCTACTCAGTAGGCTTCTTCAGTTGAATACAGAATAGTTAGCAGAAGCAGTAGAGATGTGAAGACGATGTGATATCAGTCCTTCACCCTTGAAGACGTAGCTTTGAGGTGGTCAGTCTTCAAGGGTGAAGGACTGAATACATCGTCTTCACATCTCTGCTGCCTCTTCTATTCTGTACTAGACTGGAGAAGCCTACTGCGTAGGCGAAACTTTTCAGAATAAAGATACCAAACTGTTGCACTTGTGTCTTAACAGCTTGACTGAAATTAAAAACACTGTGTAGTTTTAAAAATGGGATAGACAGATACATGAGTGGGTGTGGGTGGGTGTGAGTTAGACCTGACTGGCTTGGGCTAATAGGTCTGATGCAGTGCTCCTTCCTTCTTAAGTGGATGTGACTTGGACCTGATTAGCTTAGTCCAGTAGGTGACCTGGACTTGCCTAGCGTGGGCCAGTAGGCCTGCTGCACTGTCACTTCTTTCATGTAAAGGAAGACACAACCGATGTAAATAACGATAAGCCAATATCTAACTTGCCATTGTTACCTAAAATCTTCAAAAAACTAATTCGTAAGCGAGTATATTCTTTCCTAGTGTCCCAAAATATACTCGATACTTTGGTTTCAGGCCTAGAAAAAGTGCAAACGATGCGATCATAAAAATGCTTGACTTAATTTATGCAGTTCTCGAAAGTAATGAATATCCAATGGGCCTTCTCATAGACTTCAGGAAATCTTTAAGTACAGGGAAAACACATTTAACATTTTTTTTCACAAATAATGAGGACCTGGTAAGCAATATAACAATATCAAAAACACTTAATTCATATAATCTGAAAGTTAAGACACGTGCAACATCTGGATATCTTTATTGTAGACGTTTCGCCATCCAGTGGCTTTATCAATACAGATTCTAGGACATAATTAGAAGACAGAAGAACTATATACAAAAATGAGGTAATCAGTCCCTCAGCCTTGGAGTTAGTGTTCACAGCATCGTGGTGGTGGAGAATCTGGAGCAAAGGCGAACGAACGAACGAACAAGTTCCGATAAGATCCCAAATGGGATGAGCGGGGAAGACGGAACAGACGAAGAATAGCTCTGGAGAGGAGTGTTCTTAGGGGTAGAAATAGAGCCAGGGCTTAACCCAGCAGCTAAGGCGATCGTGGGACAGACACTGAGAACAGAAATTCAGGCTCTTCTGTTGGGACTCCAGTGGGGTGAGCGGGGAGGATGGGACAGGCGAAGATTAGCTCTAGAGAGGAGTGTAGAATTGAGCCATGTCTTAAACCAAAAGCTAAGGCGAACGTGGGTCAGAGAATGAACAGCTCAAGGTACCTGTCAGAGAATCCAAGGTTATTTGTAAATAGGGTTAGGAGCAGGATCATACAAGGAGTAGAAAAGGTGATGGTTTATGGGTCTGCGAATGTTTTCGTCAAGGAGAGAGGTCCAGTAGCCATGTCGTGTCTCAAGTTTGTCTATCTGTCTGTCACTGAGCGTCTTCCAGTACAGATTCAGCGCAGGGATGTCTAATTGGGCATGGAGAGGCTCGCTTGTGGAAAAGTCCTCCCATCTGACATCAAGCACCCAGTGCAGTGCCTTGTTCTGGACACGCTGCAGCTTAAGTAAGTTTGTTTTAGCTGCAAGAGAGAGGGCTAGAGGAGAGTAAGTTATCAGACGAAGTATTAGGGATTTGTAGAGATGTAGTTTGGTGCGTTTGGAGGCACGTTGCAGCTTGTGGAGGCCCGCAAGGGCCTTACTAGCTATTGCATGCCTTGAGTGAATGTGTCCGCGAAGAAGGTAGTCAAGATTAACGCCAAGGACAGTGACAGCTTGTGTGATGGGGATGTAAGTGCGGGTGTCAGCTGTTCTGAGCTCGACAGGTAATGAAGGATCACGTTTTCTATAGATAAAATGTGTAATGCTGGATTTAGCTGTATTGGATTTGATCCTCCATTTTTGTTCCCAGATGGCTATCCTGTCGACCTCATTTTGTGTTTTGTGTGTGAGTGTATCTATATTGACGTGAGTGATAAATTGTGTAATGTCGTCTGCATAGGCTAGTGTGATGGAGTTGCGGTATACAGGTGTTGGAATGTTGTTAGTGTATAAAATGTAGAGGGTAGGGGAGAGGACAGATCCCTGGGGTACTCCAGCCTTTAGTGTGAAGTAGTCAGAATAACAGCCTTGGAATTTGATTCTCATGGTTCGGCCGTCTAGGAAGTTGCAGAGGAGTTTACGAGCATTGAGAGGCAGGTTAAAGTTAGTGCAGAGTTTGTACTTGAGCCCTTCGTGCCAGACAGTGCCAAAAGCTTTACACAAATAACCCGCACATAAAAGAGAGAAGCTTATGACGACGTTTCGGTCCGACTTGAACCATTTACAAAGTCACACTGTGACTTTGTAAATGGTCCAAGTCGGACCGAAACGTCGTCGAAAGCTTCTCTCTTTTATGTGAGGGTTATTTGTGTATCGTTCCAGTCACGGTATTGTGCCTTTTTTTGTTATTCAAAAGCTTTTTCAACGTCTTTTGCAACCAGGGCTGTCCTGTTTTTTTGTTTTGTGTTTATGTGGATGCAGCTGAGAATGATGTTAATGGCATCCTGTGTAGATCTGTGAGTTCTGAAGCCAAACTGGGCATCAGAAAGCAATGAGTTTTGTTCAAGGTATCTGCGAAGGCGATAGTTGATGAGTTTTTCAGAGTTTTCCTAAAGTTTTGAGGAGGCTGATAGGGTGATAGTTTCTAGGATCAGAGTGGTTTTTCTTGGGGGGGTTTAGGAAGGAGGATAGCAGTAGCAGCTTTGAAGAGGGAAGGGAAGTATCCAGAGGCAAGGGAGGCATTGAGGAGGTTTGTGTAGGCAGAAATGATAGAGTCAGGAAGGTATTTTAGTATAATGTGATTTAGGCCAGAGGCACCAGGAGCCTTGGGAGGAAGGTGTCTGAGGAGAGTTTTAATGTCTGTGTTGGTGAAAGAAGTGTCGAGGTCTTGGGAGGAGGTAAGAGAGTCCAGATGGATGTGGCTGTATGGTGTTGTTACTTGTGTGTGTGTAGTGTTCCAATGTTCTATGCTCTGAATGTGTTGAACAACATTAGGGTGAGGTGGGTGAGGGTGGAAGATGTTCTCCCAGATGTATTTGAAGATGTTAGTAGCAGCCTGCAGGTCTGAGATGTGTGTGTTAATGTGGGTGACGTGTTTGAATTTGTTGGTGGGAGTTGTGCCTCTGATTTTTTTTTGATAAAGTTCCAGAAGACTTTAGTGTTTTTAATACGCTGTTTGTCTGCTTGTTGTATGAGTTGTGACCGGTGATTGTTGTGGTCTTGGTCTAGGCTGTGCAGAATGTTGTTTCTAAGGTAAGTGAGATCTAATCAGACTTGCTTAAATCTGTGTGTGTTGTGGAGGAAGCGGTTGTGGTAGCAGATAATTAGTCTTCTTGTTTTGATTGAGGGTTTGAAGGAATAATGAGTGGTGTGAGTTTTTTTTGGTATTGCGATGTTGGCTGCTTGTGTAATGGTGTCCTGGATGAGATCAAGTTGAGTGTCGATGTCAGAGATAGGTTTGTTGTTGTAGTCACAGGTGAGGTTAGTATTGTCTATGTGTTGCTTGAAAGCATCCCAGTCAGCGTTCTTGTAGGAGAAGGAAGGTGTGGCTGGGATGAGGATAGGATTGGAGGAGATGTGTAAGATGACTGGGATGTGGTCAGAGCCTGTAATAGGGCCAGGTGAGATGTAGTGTTGAAATAGAGAGCTGACTCGGTTTGCCATAATGATGTCAGGTTTGCCTTGGCCCGTGTGGTTGTAGAAGGTGTTGAAGTCTGGGCCGAGGTGAATTATGTGTTTATGGTTTATGAAATTGAGTAACTGGTGACCAAGTTGGTTGTTACTGGTGTGATGAAAGGCGGTGTGTTTGGCAATCATGTCAGCTAGTAGGTATGTTGGTGTGTTGGTGTAGTTGAAGACTAAGGAAAGGTCGTGTATGTTGAGAATAGTGTTTGGGCGAGCATAGGTGGTGAAAAAGATAAAGGGACCAAGGTGGGTGTGTATTCTGACTGCAAGACAGTGTTTGTGAATAAAGGGGATTGGGAGAAATTCGTGTTTTATGTTGGATTTGACAAGGATGGCAACCCCGTCATGGGGATCATAGGGGGACTGTAGTGCAGTAATGGCAGATACTTTGAGGGGCTTTGAGGCAGGTACTGTTTAGCAAAACAATATCTGGCCTCTCTGCTTCAAGGAGCTCGGCCAGTACGTGTATAATTGTATAGTAAGAACGTACGTTGAACTGAATCACTTTAAACATGATTTAATAGTTTTGTCATAGCAAAGTTAATGTCGGGAGAGGAGTTTGGATTAAATCCCATGAGAGTGGTGCCATCGGAGGATGTGAGTTTGTAGGTGTTAGGGACCCGTTTCCTGGAGGGGGAGGAAGAGATGGATCTGTTTTTATGTTCTTTGGTCTGTCTGTCAGAGGTTGGGGCAGGTTTAGGTTTGAGTAGATTTTGTCTGGAGGAGGTGGAGTTGGACCTGGAAGAAGTTTTGGTTGTGGTGGAGGAGTGGGCGAAAGTGGATGCAGAGAAAGTGGAAGCTTTGGTAGGGGATGAGGAAGTGGAAGTTGAAGTAAGGGATGAGGAAGTGGAAGCTTTGGTTGGGGATGAGGAAGTGGGTAGGGGGGTAGGGGGAGGGGTGGTCGTGGCAGCAGCAGTAGGGGTGTTGGTGGGAACGGTAGAAGTAGTGAAAAGGGGTAGGGGCAGGAAAGCTGGTGGGTGTAGGTAGTGGGGGGAGTGGGAGAGAGGCAGGAGGGAGAGGCTATAGGGGGCTTAGAGGAGAAGCAGGAAGGAGAGATAAAAAAGAGGGAAGATTGTTAGCAGACAAGATTAGGTTAAGGATATGTGAGTAGTCTGATTGGTAAGCTTGAGAGATTACCATCGCAGAGTGGGCAGCAGTGGCGAGTTGACAGTTAGTTTTGTAGTCTAGTGTGGGTGTAGGTGTAAAAGGAGAAGTGCTTGTAGTCTGTGTGTTGGTGTTTGATGTGTGTAGAGTAGAAGAGGTGGACCAAGTGCGTGGAGTAACCCAGGCATTGGGGGTATGGGAGGTAGGTACGGAAGGGCGGGAGGTGCAGGGAAGGGGTTGGGGAGGGAGGGAGGTTGGCTTGCTCTGAGGGAGGAGAGAATGTCTTTTCTAGAAGGGCAGGAATTTGCAACTGCAGTGTGTGACCCGCCGCAGTTAGAACATTTAAGGGGGAGGTTGCAAGTATTCCAGAAGTGGCCAGTTGCTGAACATCTGGAGCAGATTTGTGTGGATGTGCATGAGATTTTGTCGTGGCCGAATTGATAGCATTTCAGACATTGTGTGATGGGGTGGAAATTCGGAGTGAAAAGAGTGTTTGGAGGAATGCGGATGGTCTTGGCAAGGATTCCTTGATTGAAGAGTGTAGAGGCGTCAAAAGGAGTTGAACAGCGTATTTTGAGGATGGTAGAGTTTTCAGGTCTGTAAATATCGTCAACAGAGACTTTGTTCTTAGTACTAATGTCTTTGATTAAGTCTTCTTTGTCTGTGTCATAGGCTGTCAGGAGAGAATAGTCTACGTGTTTTGCGATCACTGTTCATTTGGCGAGGTGCTCAGGAGTACAAATAATAGTGAAGCCTGCTTTGAGAAGTTTTTGTCTGGTCTCGTTTGAGGTGGACGTTTCATAAGAATGTCTGTCAAGAAGGAGTTTGAAGCCTGAGTTGGTTTTAAAGAATTTCAGCTGAGGTGAGCCAGTGATCTGGTATAATAAATTTCCAGGACAGATAGTGGCACGATCAGAATTAGAGTATTTGAGGTTAAGCGAGAAAGAATTGGGTTTGGAAGAGGTAGAGGCAGGGTAGGCCTTAGAGGCAGGAGTAGACGGAGTAAAGGCAGGTGTTGGCGATAGAGGAGTGGTAAGGGGAAAGGAGGTGGAAGGCATTGAAGGCATCGTAAATCAGTTGTGGCGGCCAAATCTGTGAGAATACTCGGCTAGGCAAGTACGTTTGATGTAGACACACGTACTTGCCTGGCTATAACTTTAAAGTTTTCTTGTGGAGTCCATCGCTGGAGGCACAGGACACTGAGGAGGTGAGCTCTAGCTTGATGGAACACTGTATGCCCTGAACGGCAAGGAGAGCCAACACTAGCTGTATGGCGTGCAGACTTCACATACAGGCTGAGAAGTGAAGACTTCAGAGCGGCGAGGACAGGCAACACTGGCTGTGAGCGGGGAGGAGAGGCAACACTGGCTGTATGGCGTACAGACTACACGTACAGGCTGAGGCGTGGAGACTTCAGACAGCAACAGGAGTGCAGAGGGAGGCTTCCTGCCCTTGGGTAGGCAGCCACCGACGCACCAATCCTGATGGTGTAGACGAAGGTCCAGTAACGACCACTCGGCGAGGAGAGGCAACACTGGCTGTGAGCGGTGAGGAGAGCCAACACTAGCTGTATGACGTGCAGACTTTACATACAGGCTGAGGCGTGGAGACTTCAGACAACGGCGAGGAGAGGCAACACTGGCTGTATGACGTGTAGACTACCGATGAGCAAAGGCAAGGAGACTGGCGGTTACATAGGCGTCAGTGGATAGGGACGTGTAGCAGACGAGGGCATAGTCACTGGTAGGCTGGATTCCCTAGTGGAAGTAGGTCCTACGCAAAGGGATGGATTAGTTGTAGTAGCCGTGAAGAAGGTCTTGTAGATGTCCTCTGAACCAAGATTCCATGATGTTGCAGTGTCTGACAAGTTGTGCAAGAAAGGTATAAAATACCGACAATATGAAAGTTAAGACACATGTGCAACTTCTGGATATCTTTATTGTAGACGTTTCGCCATCCAGTGGCTTTATCAATACAGATTCTAGGACATAATTAGAAGACAGAAGAAGACAGATTCTCCACCATCACGGTGCTCTCAACACCATCTCCAAGGCTGAGGGACTGATTACCTCATCTTTTGTATATAGTTCTTCTGCCTTCTAATTATGTCCTAGAATCTGTATTGATAAAGCCACTGGATGGCGAAACGTCTACAATAAAGATATCCAGATGTTGCACATGTGTCTTAACTTTCATATTGTCGGTATTTTATATCTTTCTTGCACATATCACAATCTAATCGAAGTCCAGACTTACATGCAAAGGAGTCCTGGCCAGCAAAATACATACAGCTATGGGGGTACCTTCACCAAATTCAACGTCAGCAACAAGAACATCAACTGGGATCATGTAAACATTTCATTTAGGCGAGAGAGATACATCATAATCTACACCTGGAAAGTCCTAGAGGGACTGGTCCTAATCTGCACACAGAAATCACTCCCTACGAAAGCAAAAGGCTGGGCAGGCGATGCAAAATGCCCCCAGTGAAAGGCAGGGGTACTATTGATACACTAAGAGAAAACACAATAAGTGTCCGGGAACCAAGATTGTTCAACAGTCTCCCACCAGCCATAAGGGTCATTATCAATAGATCTCTGGTTGTCTTAGAGAATGAGCTGGACGTATACCTAAAGTCAGTGCCGGATCAACCTGGCTGCGGTTCGTACGTTGGACTATGTGCGGCAAGCAGTGAAAGCCTAGTTGATCAGGCCCTAATTCACCGGGAGGCTTGGTTATGGACCGGACCGTGGGGGTGTAGATCCCCTGAATACTTTCCAGGTAGATTCCGGGTAGCAGATCACAGCATCTTACATCTTAAACTACAACATTATGGAATTAGATGTCATATTCATGCGTACTTGAGGTCTTTCCTTAATAGCAGACACCAATATATTTTTTGTCAATTCAATCTATCGACAGATGGATGCCCCAGGGCAGTGTTCTCAACCCTCTGCCTTACCTCGAGCACATCACTGACCTTCCTAATGCATCTCTAGTATTTAAACCTGCTATGTTTGCAGATGATACAATTTTTGTCATCTCCCATTCAAATCCGAATTCTCTCAATAAGTAATGAAAATTCATAAAGATATCTACATGATTAAAAATAAGAAAAATTGGATATCAAATTGGGGAGGAGTAGTATGGAAGTGAATGTTTTCAGATATTTGGGAGTTGACGTGTCAGCGGATGGATTTATGAAGGATGAGGTTAATCATAGAATTGATGAAGGAAAAAAGGTGAGTGGTGCATTAAGGTATATGTGGAGGCAAAAATTTTTATCTATGGAGGCAAAGAAGGCAATGTATGGAACTATAGTAGTACCAACACTCTTGTATGGGTGTGAAGTTTGGGTTGTAAATGCTGCAGCGAGGAGACGGTTGGAGGCAGTGGAGATGTCCCGTCTAAGGGCAATGTGTGGTGTAAATATTATGCAGGAAATTCGAAGTGTGGAAATTAGGAGAAGGTGTGGAGTTATAAAAGTATTAGTCAGAGGGCTGAAGAGGGTTTGTTGAGGTAGTTTGGTCATTTAGAGAGAGTGGATGAAGTAGAATGACATGGAGAGCGTATAAATCTGTAGTGGAAGGAAGGCTGAGTAGGGGTCGTCCTCGAAAAGGTTGAGGGAGGGGGTAAAAGAGGTGTTGTGGGCGAGGGATTTGGACTTCCAGCAAGCGTGCGTGAGCGTGTTAGAAAGGAGTGAATGGAGACAAATGGTATTTGGGACCTGACGAGCTGTTGGAGTGTGATCAGGGTAATATTTAGTGAAGGGATTCAGGGAAACCGGTTATTTTATATAACCGGACTTGAGTCCTGGAAATGGGAAGTACAATGCTAGCACTCTAAAGGAGGTGTTTGGGATATTGGCAGTTTGGAGGGATATATTGTGTATTTTTACACGTATATACTTATAAACTGTTGTATTCTGGGCACCTCCGCAAAAACAGTGATTATGTGTGAGTGAGGTGAAAGTGTTGAATGATGTTGAAAGTATTTTCTTTTTGGGTAATTTTTTTTTTTGGGGTCACCCTGCCTCGGTGGGAGACGGCCGACTTGTTGAAAAAAAAAATCTACATGAATGACTTAGTAGTGTCAAGATCTTCTACTTGATGTTTGGGAACAGAGCTGCCAATATCCTACTTAATATAATGATTTACTATTTACACCTTATCAGGAATTTGAAATACATTACCCACGTCCAGTACATAACACAAGAGGAGGCTTCCTCTTGGATACGCTACTATGTACCTCAAACTACGCTATTTTCTCTGTGCTACACTCTAATCTATCCTTACCTTACCGATGAGATGGATCTACTACAACAAATCACTCACCTAAGGTCAATAATAACTCAACAAAGAGTGGTTGAATGAACCATCACCCAGTCCAGTACAAGACAACACTCTCTCCTCCTTCTCAGTTATACCTGCCTGGTCTTCCAGCTTATGCACCAATCTCTTGTGTGGAATTGTGTTCAAGAAAACGCAATCTACCCACTTCTATCTCTCTTGTCTTACTGCTGTCACCCTGTCATAGAACCCCAGTAGGTTTGTGACACATGATTTCCTCTCCCTGAAACCGTGCTGGTTGTCAGGTCCTTGGGCTACAGGTACTGTCAGGTCCTTGGACTACAGGTACTGTCAGGTCCCTGGGCTACAGGTACTGTCAGGTCCCTGGGCTACAGGTACTGTGAGTCCCCTGGGCTACAGGCACTGTCAGGTCCCTGGGCTACAGGTACTATCAGGTTCTTGGGCTACAGGTTCTGTCAGGTTATTGGGCTACATGTACTGTGAGGCCCCTGGGCTACAGGTACTGTCAAGTCCATGGGCTACAGGTATTGTCAGGTCCCTGGGCTACAGGTACTGTCAAGTCCCTGGGCTACAGGTACTGTCAGGTCCCTGGGCTACAGGTACTGTCAAATCCCTGGGCTACAGGTACTGCCAGGTCCCTGGGCTACAGGTACTGCCAAGTCCCTGGGCTACAGGTACTGTCAGGTCCCTGGGCTACAGGTACTGTCGGGTCCTTGGGCTACAGGTACTGTCAGATCCCTGAGCTACAGGTACTGTCAGGTCCTTGAGCTACAGGTACTGTCAAGTCCCTGGGTTACAGGTACTGTCAAGTCCCTGGGCTACAGGTACTGTCATATCCCTGGCCTTCAGGTACTGCCAGGTCCCTGGGCTACAGGTACTGTGAGTCCCCTGGGCTACAGGCACTGTCAGGTCCCTGGGCTACAGGTACTATCAGGTCCTTGGGCTACAGGTGCTGTCAGGTCATTGGGCTACAGGTATTGTCAGGCCCCTGGGCTATAGGTACTGCCAAGTCCCTGGGCTACAGGTACTGTCAGCTCCCTGGGCTACAGGTACTGCCAAGTCCCTGGGCTACAGGTACTGTCAGGTCCCTGGCCTACAGGTACTGTCAAGTCCTTGGGCTACAGGTACTGTCAAGCCTCTGGGCTACAGGTACTGTCATGTCCTTGGGCTACAGGTACTGTCAGGTCCCTGAGCTACAAGTACTGTCAAGTCCCTGGGCTACAGGTACTGTCAGGTCCCTGGGCTACAGGTACTGTCAGGTCCCTGGGCTACAGGTACTGTCAGGTCCCTGGGCTACAGGTACTGTCAGGTCCCTGGGCTACAGGTACTGTCAGGTCCCTGGGCTACAGGTACTGTCAGGTCCCTGGGCTACAGGTACTGTCAGGTTCTGGGCTACAGGTACTGTCAGGTCACTGGGCTACAGGTACTGTCAGGTCCCTGGGCTACAGGTACTGTCAGGTCCCTGGGCTACAGGTACTGTCAGGTCCCTGGGCTACAGGTACTGTCAGGTCCATGGGCTACAGGTACTGTCAGTCCCTGGGCTACAGGTACTGTCAGGTCCCTGGGCTACAGTTACTGTCAAGTCCTTGGGCTACAGGTACTGTCAGGTCCCTGGGCTACAGGTACTGTCAGGTCCCTGGGCTACAGGTACTGTCAGGTCCCTGGGCTACAGGTGCTGTCAGGTCCCTGGGCTACAGGTACAGTCAGGTCCCTGGGCTACAGGTACTGTCAGGTCCCTGGGCTACAGGTACTGTCAGGTCCCTGGGCTACAGGTACTGTCAGGTTCTGGGCTACAGGTACTGTCAGGTCCCTGGGCTACAGGTACTGTCAGGTCCCTGGGCTACAGGTACTGTCAGGTCCCTGGGCTACAGGTACTGTCAGGTCCCTGGGCTACAGGTACTGTCAGGTCCTTGGGCTACAGGTACTGTCAGGTCCCTGGGCTACAGGTACTGTCAGGTCCCTGGGCTACAGGTACTGTCAGGTCCCTGGGCTACAGGTACTGTCAGGTCCCTGGGCTACAGGTACTGTCAGGTCCCTGGGCTACAGGTACTGTCAGGTCCCTGGGCTACAGGTACTGTCAGGTCCCTGGGCTACAGGTACTGTCAGATCCCTGGGCTACAGGTACTGTCAGGTCCCTGGGCTACAGGTACTGTCAGGTCCCTGGGCTACAGGTACTGTCAGGTCCCTGGGCTACAGGTACTGTCAGGTCCCTGGGCTACAGGTACTGTCAGATCCCTGGGCTACAGGTACTGTCAGGTCCCTGGGCTACAGGTACTGTCAGGTCCCTGGGCTACAGGTACTGTCAGGTCCCTGGGCTACAGGTACTGTCAGATCCCTGGGCTACAGGTATTGTCAGATCCCTGGGCTACAGGTACTGTCAGATCCCTGGGCTACAGGTACTGTCAGGTCCCTGGGCTACAGGTACTGTCAGGTCCCTGGGCTACAGGTACTGTCAGGTCCCATTGCTACAGGTACTGTCAGGTCCCTGGGCTACAGGTACTGTCAGGTCCCTGGGCTACAGGTACTGTCAGATCCCTGGGCTACAGGTACTGTCAGGTCCCTGGGCTACAGGTACTGTCAGGTCCCTGGGCTACAGGTACTGTCAGGTCCCTGGGCTACAGGTACTGTCAGATCCCTGGGCTACAGGTACTGTCAGATCCCTGGGCTACAGGTACTGTCAGATCCCTGGGCTACAGGTACTGTCAGGTCCCTGGGCTACAGGTACTGTCAGGTCCCTGGGCTACAGGTACTGTCAGGTCCCTGGGCTACAGGTACTGTCAGGTCCCTGGGCTACAGGTACTGTCAGGTCCCTGGGCTACAGGTACTGTCAGGTCCCTGGGCTACAGGTACTGTCAGATCCCTGGGCTACAGGTACTGTCAGGTCCCTGGGCTACAGGTACTGTCAGGTCCCTGGGCTACAGGTACTGTCAGGTCCCTGGGCTACAGGTACTGTCACATCCCTGGGCTACAGGTACTGTCAGATCCCTGGGCTACAGGTACTGTCAGATCCCTGGGCTACAGGTACTGTCAGGTCCCTGGGCTACAGGTACTGTCAGGTCCCTGGGCTACAGGTACTGTCAGGTCCCTGGGCTACAGGTACTGTCAGGTCCCTGGGCTACAGGTACTGTCAGGTCCCTGGGCTACAGGTACTGTCAGGTCCCTGGGCTACAGGTACTGTCAGATCCCTGGGCTACAGGTACTGTCAGATCCCTGGGCTACAGGTACTGTCAGGTCCCTGGGCTACAGGTACTGTCAGATCCCTGGGCTACAGGTACTGTCAGGTCCCTGGGCTACAGGTACTCTCAGATCCCTGGGCTACAGGTACTGTCAGATCCCTAGGCTACAGGTACTGTCAGATCCCTGGGCTACAGGTACTGTCAGATCCCTGGGCTACAGGTACTGTCAGGTCCCTGGGCTACAGGTACTGTCAGGTCCCTGGGCTACAGGTACTGTCAGATCCCTGGGCTACAGGTACTGTCAGATCCCTGGGCTACAGGTACTGTCAGATCCCTGGGCTACAGGTACTGTCAGGTCCCTGGGCTACAGGTACTGTCAGATCCCTGGGCTACAGGTACTGTCAGATCCCTGGGCTACAGGTACTGTCAGGTCCCTGGGCTACAGGTACTGTCAGATCCCTGGGCTACAGGTACTGTCAGATCCCTGGGCTACAGGTACTGTCAGATCCCTGGGCTACAGGTACTGTCAGATCCCTGGGCTACAGGTACTGTCAGATCCCTGGGCTACAGGTACTGTCAGATCCCTGGGCTACAGGTACTGTCAGATCCCTGGGCTACAGGTACTGTCAGGTCCCTGGGCTACAGGTACTGTGAGCCCCCCAGTGATATTTTCTTAAGGAAAAAAGTTAAAGAAATTTTAGATTTTTTTTTTACAATTCTAACAACAATTAAAATTCCCAACATCTACGTTGCATAATTTCCTAAAAACAAATTTCTCCAAAACATCAGTAATTTGTATATTGTTGAGAACATCATTTTCAGTTGGCCTGATAGCTAGCCTGTTGAGTCGTTCTTGTGCCATTGTCTGTCTGTGATGTAATACGTCGTGTAATAACATGCTATAATTATAAACTTACAGCAGTAACTCTGGTGGAGTCCCCTGGGCTTCAGCCCCTAAAGCCCCTGAATTAGCCAAGTCCTGGCCATAAGTCTTCTACTCTATTACGTTTTGAAGCATAAAAATGTAAGGATACACATAGATCTATGAGCCAATTCCAGCTTAAATTATAGCTCTGTCAGAACATTTATTGGATCGAGGAATTCATTAATCTTTTGCAAGGTTATATACTGGATTGAGAGAATAACTCTAGTTTAATATGGTTACATAATGTTCCCATACCCTATAACGGTCTGGAATCTAAATGGACTTAAGAGTTAGTTGTCCATGTGACGATTTGTTTAGATTTTTGACAAAATGCCTGTCAAAGTGGATTGTTTACGAGACTGCTAACGAATCCTTTAGACCTTACAAGATTTGACCTTCATCAGTTTTATTGGGATTGTGCAACATTCTTCGATATTCCACGTTCTTATATTTGGTACTTTCTGTCATTTCATGCCTTACCCCACCCTCTGTTTCCCTCTAACACATCCCCCACGGGGAAGGGTCAGGAGAAAGGTATACGTGGGTGTAGGCGCTCTCATTCACTGAGTGAAGCGACGGCCATATAAACACTAACTTTTCTCCGGAGACTTTACCACTTTTCCTACCTACTATAACATTACATAGCTACCGACAAGACTGTTTGCTGTGCGAAAAGCCTAGAGCTAATTTTTTTTTAGCCCCCGGCATGGTGATTTGCATTTGATCACTCTTTTGCAATTGTCGCACATGTAAACTCAGACACACACTCACACATGTATGTGTGTGGATCCTGTGTCCACTATATCACTTCCCAGACTATTCCACTTCCTATAACTGTGTGGTCGAAGAAATACTTCTTAACATCCTTATGATTCATCTGAGTATTGAACTTCCAAATGTGACCCCTTGTTGCTGTGTCCCATCTCTGGAACATCCTGTCTCTGTCCACCTCGTCAATTCCTCTGAGTATTTTATATGTCGTTATCATATCCCCCCTATCTCTCCTGTCCTCTAGTGTCGTCAGGTCGATTTCCCTTAACCACTCCTCGAAGGACATGCTCCTCAGCTCTGGAACTAGTCTTGTTGCAAACCTTTGCACTTTCTTTAATTTCCTTACATGCCTGGCTAGGTGTGGGTTCCAAACTGGTGCTGCATACTCCAATATAGGCCTCACATGCACGGTGTACAGGGTTCGTGAACGATTCCTTACTGAGATGTCGGAATGCCATTCTTAGATTTGCTAGGCGCCTATATGCTACAGCAGTTATTTGGTTGATGTGCGCCTCAGATGTGCCATGTGTTATACGCACCTCATGATCCTTTTTCTTGAGTAAGGCAAGGCTTGTAGTCTCTGGCCCCCTATATTGTACTCCGTCTGCGGTCTTCTTTGCCCTTCCCCAATCTTTATGACTTGGCACTTGGTTGGGTTGAACTACAGGAGCCAGGTTCTGGACCAGGCCTGCAGCCTGTCCACGTCCCTTTGTAGTTCCGCCTGGTCTTCATCCGACTGAATTCTTCTCATCAACTTCACATCATCTGCAAACTGGGGCACTTCTGAGTCAATTCCGTCCATCATGTCATTTACATACATCAGAAACAGCACCGATCATAGGACTGACCCCTGTGGAATCCCGCTCGTCACAGGCGCCCACTCTGACACCTCGTCACCTACCATGACTCTTTGATGTCTTCTCGATAGGTATTCCCTGATCCATTGCAGTGCCTTCTCAGTTATACCTGCCTGGTCTTCCAGCTTATGCACCAATCTCTTGTGTGGAATTGTGTTCAAGAAAACGCAATCTACCCACTTCTATCTCTCTTGTCTTACTGCTGTCACCCTGTCATAGAACCCCAGTAGGTTTGTGACACATGATTTCCTCTCCCTGAAACCGTGCTGGTTGTCGTTGATAAGCCCATTCCTTTCTAGGTGCTCCATCACTCTTCTGATAATCTTCTCCATGACTTTGCAAACTATACTGTTCGTGACACTGGTCTGTAGTTTAGTGCTTCGTGTCTGTCTTTTTTTTTTAAATCTGGACTACACTGTGTGTGTATCTGTGTGTGTATTGTGTCAAATAGGTAAAACTTGCGATTTTGGCTTAAATAGCAACTCTCTTCTTGCCGAATAAGCCAAGCGAAAATTTATGTATGCAATAATTTCGCAAATAATTATTCTGAACCTAACGAAAAAATATATTTCATTGTGTTTGTATATTATTAAATTATTGTAAACGTATCTATAATATATTTAGTTGGATTAGGCTAAATTAAATTGCGCTTGTTATAATAAGTGTAGGTATGCTTTCTAAGGTTGTTTTGGTACAAAATTATTAAGTTTTACATTAACATAAATGAAAAAATATATCTTTAAATGTATAAGAGAAAATTTTAGGAAGGATTTAATTTTAAATGAGTTCTTGCTAACTGACAAGCTTTACCTATTCTCCTTGTTGCAACATTCACCGCCCATGCGTGTTGAATGTTGCAACAAGGAGATGGCTGGAGGCAGTGGAGACATCATGTTTGAGGGCAATGTGTGGTATGAATATTATGCAGGGAATCCGTAGTTTGGAGATTAGAAGCAAGTTCAGGTGGTTTCTAAAAGTATTATTCAGACGGCTGAGGAGGAGTTGTAGAGGTGGTTCTGATATTTAGAGAGGATGGAACAAAATAAAATGACATGGAGGACGCATAAATCTGTAGTGGAAAGATACTAAGCTAATGATGATCCCTTTTAAATCACTTGTTCTCTCTAGGCTGGAATACTGCCGTACATTAACATCTTCATTCTAGGCAGGTGAAATCACAGATCTAGAGAATGTACAGAGAACCTGTATTGCACATATAAGTTCCACCAAACACCTTAACTACTGGGAACGTCTGGAAGCACTTGACTTGTACTCACTGGAGTGCAGGCGAGAGGGATATATCATAATCTACACCTAGAAGATTGTGGAGGGACTGGTTCCTAATTTGCACACAGAAATCACTCCCTACGAAAGCAAAATACTTGGCAGGTGATGCAACATACACCCAGTGAAAAGTAGGGGCGCCGCTGGTACGCTAAGAGAAAACACAATAAGTGTCCGGGGCCCAAGACTGTTCAACAGCCACCAGCAATAAGGGTCATTACCAATAGACCCCTGGTTGTCTTCAAGAGGGAGCTGCACAGATACCTAAAGTCGGTGCCGGCTCAGCAGGGCTGTGGTTCGCACGTTGGACTACGTGCGGCCAGCTGTAACAGCCTCGTTGTTCAGGCCCTGATCCACCGGGAGGCCTGATCGTGGACCGGGCAGCTGAGGCGTTGATCCCTGGAATGCCCTCCAGGTAGACTCCAGGAAGGATGGCGGGGGATGGGTTGTCCTAGGAAAAGGTTGGAGAAGAGGGCATAGATAATTATGTTTACGAGGGACTTGGACTTCCAGTAAGCGTGCGTGAGCATGTTAAATAGAAGCGTAAAAGAAAAATGGTTTTTATGGAGTGATATGCTGTTGGAGTGTGAGCAACGTAACATTTATTAAAGGATTCAAGGAAACCGCTTAACCAGACTTGAGTAATGGAGGTGAGGAGTACATTGGCTGCACTCCAAAGGAGGGGTGTTATGTGTAAATGTGTAGAATAGAGGCTGAGATAAATGTTTTAAAACCGACAATTTGAAGATTGAGACACTTATGCAACATATGAGAATCTTTATTGAAGAAACGTTTCGCCACACAGTGGCTTCATCAGTCCAATACAAATCAGAGGGGAGCAAGGAGATGTGGAGTTTGAGGTAAACAGTCCCTCATCCTGGAGTCGATGTGTTCAGTCCATCAATCTTGTAGAAAGTACAGAGGTTTATATACCGAAGTCAGGTGAGGTGAAGCAGGAGGAGGCGGCGTCATAGTGGTACCATCCACTAGTCGAAGTAGGTCTTCGTCAAACACTGCAACATCATGGGATCTTGATACAAAGAATTCTTCAGCCTTGTTCAACCTTTGGACGAAGACCTACTTCGACTAGTGGATGGTACCACTATGACCCCGTCTCCCTCTGCTTCGCTTTGGGCGAACTCCCATGATGGTAGTGCCATCAGGGGAAATGTGTTTATAGGTGTAGTCACGGGCCAGCTTCCTGGAGGGTAAGGAGGAGGTGGATCTGGGTTGAGAGAGTTTATTATGTTCTTTTGACCTTGCTACAGACAGGACACAGATGCTCTGTTCTCTAAGTGCCTTGCGATCCCAGTGTTTGGGAGAGGCGTTTTAACTTGAGTGTTGATTGCTGAACCTTCCTCTTCATCCTCACCAACAGAATTGGTGCGTCGTTGGCAGGACGTCTTCCTCTGCACTCCTGTTGCTGTCTGAAGTCTCCACACCTCCGCCGAGTGTGTCGTCTGCACGACACACAATTAAGGCTGCCTCTCCTTGCTGTTCAGGGCGTACACAGTGCTCCAACGGCGACAGTTCACCTCTTCATCTCAGTGTTCAACGCCTCCTGCGACGTCTCTACAGAAAAAATTAAGGTACAAGCCAGGCAAGTGTGTGTGTCTATCACACACGTACTTGCTCAGCTTAGTGTTCTCATAAATTTGTCCGTTTTTACCCAATTGACGCCGCCACAAACTGTATAAACTAGGTGATGTCCGCTATGTCCTCCACCCCATCCCCTTTCTACTGCCTCTCTGCTGCACACACCTGCCTCTACCTCTTCCTCTACTCCTTCTACATCGACCTGTAGTGCCCCACCTGCCTCTGCCCCTTCCAAACCTCACACTTTCTCTCTCCTCCTTAAATTTTCTAAACCTGATCACGACACTATCTCCCCTAGAAATATATTATTCCAGATAACCCAAGCACCTCAAATCAAGATTTTCAAAACCAGTTCTGGCTCCAGACTTCTTGATAAACATTTCTACTCAGCACACACCGCAACCACGACCAGACAGAAACTCCTTGATGCCGGTTTAATAACCTTTATATGGACTCTTGAACACCAAGCCAAGAGCATATCATTGCAAAACATGTCTAATGTACTCTCTGTGGACTGAACCAAGATGACCTCCATTGAGCAACATTTCCAGCAGCTTAAGGAGGAACTAAGGGTGGCTAAGCTTGAGATACAGTGATTGACGGATATTACAAACACAGGTAATAATGACCTGTTGACCTGGTCATAATGGGTTGGAGTGAAACAAACACAGCAGTAGTATTAAAGTTATATTTTCCATCACCAAATGTTTATATACAGATATGTACACTTACGTACACTTGCTTCAACCAGCTTCAGCCAACTAGAGGCAAGTCTGGCAAATGCTGACCACAAGTGATACCACATTGTCTCAGCATTTGGCAGGTTTGTCTGTGATTGGTCAATGAACCAAGGTACTGATTTAACGATGAGGCCCATAAAGATTGTTAAACCCATAGCACCTGGTTCGCTGGTTGGGAGGCAGCCTATGTGGGAGTGTGTACATATGCCTAATAAAGTGTAATATATGCTTTGTATGCCACAACGGAAGAAAACAAAAGGATTCGTAGTTGTCCTTCTGTTGTGAGTCCTTAGGTCAAGAAAGGAACTTGGGCAGTGGTTGGACAGCATGGAACAAAGTTGAAGATCAAGAGGATGAATGGAGAGGTATAAATGATGAAGAAGCAAGAGACTGCTGTGGAAAAATCAAACTCTCTCTGTGTGCTACCAAACAAATGTGAGTCGACTACTGGGAATGTTACAATGAAGAACAATAAGGAAGGTAAGAATATCCTATCCTTCTGCTTGAAGGATAGGAGTAGGAGACACAGGGTGTGCTTCCCTTGGGCTGGGATGGAGGATATTGTTAGCTGGCTTGACAACATCATGTTTGGTAATGGGATCAATCCTATTATCTGCCTCAGTGCTGGAGGCAATGATGTAGGCAAGCGTAGAAGTGAGGATTTAGTTACAAGGTATAGGGCAGTAATAGACATTATTAGGAAGAAGGGAGGGAGCCCTGTTATATGTGGTATTTTGCCAAGAAGGTGTGTTGGAAATGAATGGCTGTCTAGAGCAATTGGTATAAATTGCTGGCTGGACAAACACAGTAAGGATAATGCAGTACCATTCATTGACAACTGGGAGCACTTTTATGGCTGAAATGACATATATACCTGGGATGAGGTTCATTTATCCAGGGCAGGTGTGGGTTTTCTCACTAGCTCAGTTGAGGATGTTCTTAGGGATTTAAACTAGGATTAGTTAGAGGTATGGGTTTAGGAATGAAAAATAATGAGTGTCAAAATATTGATTTAGGCTCTGATATCATAAATATTAACAATAACAGTCATCGAGTAACACAGGGTAGTGATAGTAATAGAAATTGTGTAAAAGAAAAATTGAATAGGAAAAAGGTTCACAAGAAGAAACATATTAATGTGTTTTATACTAACTGCTGAAGCGTCACAAATAAAATTAATGAATTATGTTTGGTAGCATGTGCTGGGAACTTTGATGTCAATTCAATAACTGAAATATGGTATGATTTAAAGAGTCGGGATGTGATTGCTGAGCACAATATTCAAGGGTTTAAGTTGTTCCATGTAGATAAATATAACGGGAAAGGGGGTGGAGTTGCATTATATGCACGAGAAAATTTAAATTGTTGCATAAGAACAGGCATAAAAATAGACGGATCAGTAACAGAATCTGTTTGGCTAGAGTTTCTAGAAGGTCAAGAAAAACTAATTCTTGGTGTAATATACCGACCTCCAGGCTTGGATCACGATAGAGGGAGACTTCTTTGGGAAGAAATCGTTAGGGCTTCTGGACACAATAACGTAGTGATAGTAGGGGATTTTAACCTTTAGTCAAATTGACTGAACTTCTTTGACCGGTAATCTAGAGTCCAGTGACTTTATGGAAATAGTTCAGGATTGTCTTCTGAAACAGTGTGTAACAGAACCTACCAGGGGTAATAATTTGCTCGACCTAGTCTTGTCATATAAAGAAACACTCGTAAATTATCTGAAGGTCACTGAAGAGCTTGGCGCAAATGATCACAAATAATCCATTACCTTTAATATTACCTGGGAATGCTAGAATAAGGATAATACGGTAAAAGTCACAGATTTTATTTCTAATGATTTTATTGACGATGATCATACTTATGATTACGATGGGATCTGCGTTTATGATTTTTCTTAATAATGTACACCGTGCTCAGAGTATATATATATATTCCCCAGAGAGAAATTAGGTCAAATACTAACGATCTCAAGTGGGTTAACAAGAGGCTGATTCATCTATTAGGGAAGAATTTATTGGTGCATCAAAAGAGGAGAGGTTAACCTTATTGACCAACATGCTCAGCTTAAAAGAGAAGTAAAAATGATTAGTAAGGCTATATGTGACTATGAAATTAGAGTTGCTAATGAATCAAAGACTAATCCAAAAGGATTCTTTCAAGTGTATAAGACGAAGGTGAAGGAAAAAGTAGGACCTCTGAAAATTGAGAATGAACAGCTCTCGGATAACGAACTGGAAATGTGTTCTCTATTTAATGATTATTTTTTGTCAGTCTTTACACAAGAAGACGTAAATGAGATTCCAGAAATGGTTATCAAACAAATAGATAAACTGAAACAAAATAAGTTGCTTTCCAGGGTACTTAAAGAATGCAGGATGGAAATTAGTCAGCCATTAACGAGCGTGCTTAATGTGTCCATCCTAAGTGGTGTTGTGCCAAAGATGTGGAAGCTAGCTAATGAATATCCTATATTCAGATCAGAGGATATTCCATCAAATTACCGTCCAATAAGCCTGATGTGTACAGTAGGCAAATTATTAGAATCAATTATAGCTGATATTATTAGGAGTCATCTTAAAGAGCATAATTTGATTAATGAATCTAAGCATGGGTTAACGAGAGGTCGTTCCTGCCTGACAAATTTTCAGTGACACATTTGATATTGTTTATCTGATTTCAGTAAAGCCTTCGATAGAGTACCTCACAAAAGACTCTTAAAAAAATAGCAGCTCATGGTATAGGAGGTAAAGTTCTAGCATGGTTAGAGGCATGGCTTACCACTAGAAAGCAGAGTTTCAATTAATGGGGTCAAATCTGAATGGGGATTAGTCACTGGTGGCGTTCCACAAGGATCAGTATTATGCCCATTGTTGTTAGGTAAGACACATATGCTATGGAACAATACTCTTCTCCAGACTGAGGGACTGACCACTTCAAAACTTCAAGGGTGATGGACTGATTACATCGTCTTCAAGTATCTTCTGCTTCTATCAACTTTTCTGTACTCGAATGAAGAAGCCTACTGTGTAGGCGAAACGTTTCGAAATAAAGATAGCTAACTGTTGCATATGTGTCTTACCAAACAACCTGTCGGTATTTTATACCATTTTAATGTTCAGGCCCATTGTTGTTCATAATTTACACTAATGACTTTGATGAAGGAATTACAAGTGACATGAGCAAATTTGATGATGATACAAAAATAGGCAGTATGATTCATTCTGAGGAGGATACCAGTGAACTTCAGAAGGATTTGGACAAATTAATGTCTTGATCTGAAAAGTGGTAGATGAAGTTCAATGTGAACAAGTGTAAAGTCCTAGTCCTTGGTAAAGAAAATAACCCTCGATGTTATAAACTAGGTGAGGTAGAGCTTGATTATACAGAATGTGAAAAAGACTTGGGAGTCTTGGTAAACAGAAATCTGAAACCAAGACAGCAGTGCCTAAGTGTGGGCAATAAGGCTAACAGATTATTAGGATTTATTTCAAGAAGTATAAGTAACAGAAGTCCAAAAGTTATTTTACGGCTCTACACATCACTAGTGAGGCCTCAATTGGATTATGCCTCTCAGTTTTGGTCTCCTTACTACAGGATGGATATAGATTCATTGGAGAACATACAGAGAAGAATGACTAAAATGATTTACTGTATCAGGAATCTCCCGTACGAAGATAGACTTAGAGCCTTGAATCTCCACTCTCTGGAGAGACGTAGAATGATGGGCTTAAACAAAGGTGATATTAATAGAGTACTGAGGACGTCGAACCAGGTAGGAACCAGAAATAACGGATTTAAGTTGAATAAATTTAGATTCAGAAAGGACATAGGTAAGTACTGGTTTTCGAACGGAGTTGTGGATGCGTGGAACAATCTTCCGAGTAGGGTGATAGAGGCTAGGACCTTGGGTGGCTTTCAAAAGAGACTGGACAAATATATGAGTGGGAGGGGCTAGATGTGATTGATGTCATGGGTACGGAAGTAAATTCTTGGGTAGCTTAGGGTAGCGGGGGTTTTGATAAGACCCTGCCTTGTGTGGGCCAGTAGGCCTTCTGCAGTGTTCCTCCATTCTTATGTTCTTATGTAGATTCATCACTCCTGACTGCCTACGACACAAACAAAAATGACTTAATCAAGGACATCAGTACCTAGAACAAAGTCTCAATTGACGACATTTACAGACCTGTAATAAAGTTGGTAGAATCAGCACTGATTGCTGTTTCGAATACAATTAAACAAAACAACGGCAGCTTCACCATCTCTGAAGTCTTAGCAAGAATCCTCCTGAAAACAGTAAACCCTGCCATCACATAGTCTCTTAGTCTCTCCTGTTATACTACACAAAGCACATTACAGAGAGTGAACACTGAAACAGGCTGCCTCTATCCAGTCTATATTTGTCCAACCTATTTTTATGTTACCCTTTTACTCATGTACGATTTAATTGCTCTACCGTATTGTATTACTACTACTACTACAACTTTTGTCACTACTACTACTACTGCTACCACTAGTATTGCACCTCACTCTGAGCCTATATATACCCTCTGTGTCCATGCATTGTTTGTAACGGCTTGATAAAGTTCCTGGAGAGCGAAACGTTGCCACAATAAAATGTCACATTAGTTGCACTTGTGTCCTTTTACTTTACATTTACAGACCTACAAACTACCATCCTTAAAATAAGCTGTTCAACTCCATCTGATGCCTCTATTCTCTTCAGCCAAGGCATCCTTGCCAAAACCATTCGTATTTCTCCTAATTCTCTCTTCACTCAAACTTTCCATCCTATCACACAATGTTTGAAATGCTACAAGTTCGGACATAACAAAAACACATGTACTGCCACACAAATTTGTTCCAGATGTTCGGTCGCCGACCACTTCTGGAATACATGCAGCCTTGCGGTGGTTCTTCACACTGCAATTGCGAACTGTTGCCCTGCCAGACAAGATTTTCTCTCCTTCCTTAGAGAAAACCAACCTCCCTCCCTTCCCAACTCCATCCTTGCACCACCCTCTCTTGCCAATCCCTCGACCCCCACCTCAATGCCTGGGCTACTCCACGTACCTGATCTCCCTCTCCTTCCTCCAACCCTTTCTCTACATTACACACATCACACACCAACACACAGACTACCAGCACCTCTCCACCTACTCTCACACTAGACTACAAAACAAACTGCCAAAGAGCCACTGCTGTTCACTCTGCGATGGCAATCTCCCAAACTCTCCACTCAGACTACTCACACGTCCTCATCTTGTCTGTTAACAATCTTCCCTCTCTAACTATCCCTCCTACCTGCTTCACCTCAAAGCGCTCCTCTCCTTCCCCACCCACCTCTCCCTCTTTCCTCTCTCCCACCATCCCCACCCCTCTCTTCCTACCCCCTCTAGCTCTCCTTCTTCCCTATCCCTCTCTACTACCTTCATACCTCACTCCAACACCACTTCCACTGCTGCTACCTTCCCTCCCCCACCCAAAATCCCCCCACCCTCCACCTCCTTACCCACTACCTCAACCCTTTCCATAGGATCCACTTCCACTGCACCTACCTTCACCCACACCTCCTCTACCACTTTAAACACTTCATCCAGATCCATCTCCACCTCCTCCAGATGTAAACCACTCAACCCTAAAGCAGCATTCACCAGTATTCATGTGGTAGTGCTGGGGACGGGAGATACCTGAGAACTGCCTGTACGAGTCGCGCCGACTGCCTGGTCCAGCTAGAGAGTCCCTTGCTTGCGGTTGGTCTTATGGTATACGAATGGTAATTTACTATGCAAGGTTTCATGGAGGGAAAGTAACCCTCTTCACTGCTGAAATGTGACTGCCCGTCGTCGGCAGCCTACCTGAGGTGCGAGGTGCGAGGTTCTGACCTGAGCTTCAGTAAGATGGGAAGGGAAGAAGGATGAGTAAGGATGGAAACACGGGGAAAAGGTTGGGGTGATGGAGGTGGAGGGACCCTGTGGGCACTCAAACTGGCGGGTTGAAGGTGCCTACGGCCTACTTAATGTGTGGGTAGTGTAATTACTAAATTAAGCTAAACGACTATCTCTAACTTAGCCTAAACAAATGTAATATTAAGTAGTAATTGTAGTGCTTAATTAGCCTAAGGAGTTGCGAGGCAAGGTCTTAGTAATTAAGTATATACAGAACGGACACCTCTCTAGGCGTCTCCCTCATAACCCCCCATCTGGGTGATGGCTGTAACGGTTTCTGGAAAATTGAAGCGATATTTTCCACAACAGTGACGAAGTAAATGATGATGAAAGTGTCTCTTCTTTTTCGGGTCACCCTGCCTCAGTTAGAAATGGCCGAAGTGTTAGTAATATATATATATATATATATATATATATATATATATATATATATATATATATATATATATATATATATATATATATATATATATATATATATATATATATATATATATATATATATATATATATATATATATATATATATATATAGGATGGGGTCCACCTCTGGTGTAAATTGTGGGACCCATTGCCTCGGAGAAGTGCATAAAAAGACTTCAAGGAAGAATATTTGGATTTCTTCCTGTATATATATATGTATATATATATATGTATATATATAATATATATATATATAAATATATATATATATATATATATATATATATATATATATATATATATATATATATATATATATATATATACAAACACTGATCTCTGGCTGAATGAGACTCAAACCTACGAACCTTGCAACAAGGTACGCAGTGCTATACCAAACTCACCACACTGGACCAATACCTTGGAGTCCAGCTTGCGCTAGACTTTGATCCAAGGCAGCCAGCTTTCAGGGAGAAGGCTTACAGTTTTTCATCTCATCCCCTGCATGCATCAACCTTACTAGAGATTTTAATAATGCAAGGAATTCGCAAGAGCAGGCGAAATATACACAAACACTAGTAAGGCTGATGCATGCAGGGGATGAGATGAAAAACTGTAAGCCTTCTCCCTGAAAGCTGGCTGCCTTGGATCAAAGTCTAGCCCAAGCTGGACTCCAAGGTATTGGTCCAGTGTGGTGAGTTTGGTATAGCACTGCGTACCTTGTTCCAAGGTTCGTAGGTTCTAGTCTCCTTCAGCTAGAGATCAGTGTTTGTGTGTGTGTTTATATATATATATATATATATATATATATATATATATATATATATATATATATATGCAATAAGATCACAGTAAACAGGTGATTTCAGAATATGCAAAACAACCACTCTGAAAGAATAGAGAAATTCCAAGCGCATTCGTGACTACTCACATTATCAAGGAACTATGAAAGTAAAGCATCCAAGGAAGCTATATAAGGGGTCTGGCCAGCACCTCACTATCAGATCCCACAACGGTTAAACACCTGACGCGCGCCGACCCAACTTCGATAGGTCCTTTGCACAACTCACCCACAAACTATTCTACCCAAGAAAATTTAAAAATTATTATTTGTCCAGTGTATTATTAAATTCTTCCCAAATTCTATTAATTATAAATGGATCTAATTTATATAAACCAAAGGAAATATTCATATTATTGTCAAAACTGCTTTTTATGAAACAAGATTCAATTATATTCCTGTCGACCATGGACTTGCTTCATACTACTTTCTCAACTTTTTGAAAATCAATTGGATGGTTAAAATCTCTTACATGAATAAATGGAGCATAGATGAGGAAATATCCAAAATTTATGAAATAGGTAATGATTTAAAATACCCAAGAAATGTAATTGATAAATCTTTTAAAGTTGCTAGAAATACTTTTTACAATCCAAAAAGGGACAACCAGCCTTATTCAACTAAAAATATGTGATGAATGGTTTGAAAAACCGACAAGTTGAAGATTGAGACACTTATGCAGCATATGGGAATCTTTATTCAGGAAACGTTTCGCCACACAGTGGCTTCATCAGTCCAATACAAAGAGGAAGGCGTAAGGAGAGGAGGAGAATGAGGTAATCAGTCCCTCAGCCTGGAGTCGATGTGTTCAGTCCATCAATCTTGTAGAATGTACAGCATAGGGCCGTAGACGTGGCTTATATACTGTAGTGAGGTGAGGTGAAGCAGGCGGAGGCGGGGTCATAGTGATACCATCCACTAGTCGAAGTAGGATGGTATCACTATGAACCCGCCTCCGCCTGCTTCAACTCACCTCACTACAGTATATAAGCCACGTCTACGGCCATATGCTGTACATTCTACAAGATTGATGGACTGAACACATCGACTCCAGGCTGAGGGACTGATTACCTCATTCTCCTCCTCTCCTTACGCCTTCCTCTTTGTATTGGACTGATGAAGCCACTGTGTGGCGAAACGTTTCCTGAATGAAGATTCCGATATGCTGCATAAGTGTCTCAATCTTCAACTTGTCGGTTTTTCAAACCATTCATCACAACTGTCAGACACTGCAGCATCATGGGATCTTGTTACAAAGAATTCTTCAACTCTTGTTCAACCTTTGGACGAAGACCTACTTCGACTAGTGGCTGGTATCACTATGACCCCGCCTCCGCCTGCTTCACCTCACCTCACTACAGTATATAAGCCACGTCTACGGCCCTATGCTGTGCATTCTACAAGATTGATGGACTGAACACATCGACTCCAGGCTGAGGGACTGATTACCTCATTCTCCTCCTCTCCTTACGCCTTCCTCTTTGTATTGGACTGATGAAGCCACTGTGTGGCGAAACGTTTCCTGAATGAAGATTCCGATATGCTGCATAAGTGTCTCAATCTTCAACTTGTCGGTTTTTCAAACCATTCATCACAACTGTCAGACACTGCAGCATCATGGGATCTTGTTACAAAGAATTATTCAACTTTTGTTCAACCTTTGAACGAAGACCTACTTCGACTAGTGGATGGTACCACTATGACCCCGCCTCCGCCTGCTTCACCTCACCCCACTACAGTATATAAGCCACGTCTATGGCCCTATGCTGTACATTCTACAAGATTGATGGACTGAACACATCGACTCCAGGCTGAGGGACTGATTACCTCATTCTCCTCCTCTCCTTACGCCTTCCTCTTTGTATTGGACTGATGAAGCCACTGTGTGGCGAAACGTTTCCTGAATAAAGATTCCCATATGCTGCATAAGTGTCTCAATCTTCAACTTGTCGGTTTTTCAAACCATTCATCACAACTGTCAGACACTGCAGCATCATGGGTTCTTGTTACAAAGAATTATTCAACTTTTGTTCAACCTTTGGACGAAGACCTACTTCGACTAGTGGATGGTACCACTATGACCCCGCCTCCGCCTGCTTCACCTCACCCCACTACAGTATATAAGCCACGTCTATGGCCCTATGCTGTACATTCTACAAGATTGATGGACTGAACACATCGACTCCAGGCTGAGGGACCGATTATCTCATTCTCCTCCTCTCCTTACGCCTTCCTCTTTGTATTGGACTGATGAAGCCACTGTGTGGCGAAACGTTTCCTGAATAAAGATTCCCATATGCTGCACAAGTGTCTCAATCTTCAACTAAAAATATGTTGGTTCTCCCTTACCATGAAAACTTGGTTGATATGCCTTCTCTTCTTAAGACTTTTAATATTAAAGTTGTATTCAAAAATCTTGATACAGTAAAAAAAATTTTGATAAAGAATTCCCCCCAGAATGCTGATGGATGTGTCTATAAGATTCCTTGTAAAATTTGCGATAAAGCCGGGCTGTGGCTCGTATGTTGGTTTGCGTGCAGCCAGCAGCAACAGCCTGGCTGATCAGGCTCTGATCCACCAGGAGGTCTGGTCTCAGACCGGGCCGCGGGGGCGTTGACCCCCGGAACTCTCTCCAGGTAAACTCCAGGTAAACGGTCAAACTGGTAAAAATCTCGAACTAAGATTAAAACAACATAAATATAGCATTAGAACTGAACAAGATTCCAATGCTCTATTTATTCATGCAAGAGATTTTAACCATCCAATTGATTTTCAAAAAGTTGAGAAAGTAGTATCAAGCAAGTCCATGGTCGACAGGAATATAATTGAATCTTGTTTCATAAAAAGCAGTTTTGACAATAATATGAATATTTCCTTTGGTTTATATAAATTAGATCCATTTATAATTAATAGAATTTGGGAAGAATTTAATAATACACTGGACAAATAATAATTTTTAAATTTTCTTGGGTAGAATAGTTTGTGGGTGAGTTGTGCAAAGGACCTATCGAAGTTGGGTCGGCGCGCGTCAGGTGTTTAACCGTTGTGGGATCTGACAGTGAGGTGCTGGCCAGACCCCTTATATAGCTTCCTTGGATGCTTTACTTTCATAGTTCCTTGATAATGTGAGTAGTCACGAAAGCGCTTGGAATTTCTCTTTTCTTTCAGAGTGGTTGTTTTGCACGTATATATATGTATATATATATATATATATGTATATATATATATGTATATATATATGTATATATATATATATATATATATATATATATATATATATGTCGTGCCGAATAGGCAGAACTTGCGATCTTGGCTTAAATAGCAACACTCATCTTGCCATATAGGACAAGCGAAAATTTGTGTATGCAATAATTTCGTCAAAATCATTCTGAACCTAAAGAAAAAAATATATTTCTCTGTGTTTGATTAGTATTAAATTACTGTAAACAAATCTAAAATATATTTAGTTGGGTTAGGCTAAAATAAATTGTTCTTGTTATAATAAGGTTAGTTAAGTTTTCTAAGATACTTTTGGTGCAAAATTAAAAAAAATTACACTAACATTAATGAAAAAAATATATCTTTAAACGTATAAGAGAAAATTTTAGATAGGAGTTAATTTTAAATGAGTTCTTGCTAATTGACCAGTTTTACATATTCGGCACGACATATATATATATATATATATATACATATATATATATATATATTTATATATATATACATATATATATATGAATAGGCAGAACTTGCGATCTTGGCTTAAATAGCAATGCTCATCTTGCCATATAAGACAAGCGAAAATTTGTGTATGCAATAATTTCGCCAAAATCATTCTGAACCTAACGAAAAAAATATATTTCACTCTGTTTGTTTAATATTAATTTATTGTAAACAAATCTAAAATATATTTAGTTGGGTTAGGCTAAAATAAATTGCTCTTGTTATAATAAGGTTAGGTAAGTTTTCTAAGATCTTTTTGGTGCAAAATTATAAATTTTTACATTAACATTAATGAAAAAAATATATCTTTAAACGTATAAGAGAAAATTTCAGAAAGGAATTAATTTTAAATGAGTTCTTGCTAAATGACCAGTTTTACATATTCGGCACGATATATATATATATATATATATATATATATATATATATATATATATATATATATATATATATATATATATATATATATATATATATATATATATGCAATAAGATCACAGCAAACAGGTGATATCAGATTATGAAAAACAACAACTGTGAAAGGATAGTGAAATTCCAAGTGCTTTTGTGACTTCTCACATTATCAAGGAACTAAAAAACAATACATCAGAGGAAAGCATGTAAAGGGTCTAAACCACACCTCACACTCACATCCCACAACTAAGAAATGCCTGACGTGCTACGACACCTGATTCAGTTCCTATCATTAAACTTATTAACCTTTGCATTGCTGATGCAAAATTTGCTTTTAATGATAAGTTTTATACACAGAAGTTTGGTATGGCAATGGGACATCCTCTTTCTCCTGTTCTTAGTAACCCATACATGGAATTTTTTGTAACAAGACTGTTTAACACAATCTTCCCTAATAGAGCTAAATGGTTCAGATATGTTGATGATATTTTGTGTCTTATGCCTAAGAATGTAGATATAAATCATTTCCTTGTTAAATTAAATAGCTTAGCCCATTCTATAAAGTTTACTGTTGAGTTTGAGAAAGATAACTCATCGCCTTTTCTAGATGTTTTAATTATTAAGGGTAAAAATTAATTCAAATTTAAAATTTACAGAAAATCTGCAAATAACTGTTCCTATGTACACTATTATTCTGCACATCAAGATAGAGTTAAACTGTCTGTTTTCTCATCAATGTTTTTGAGAGTTTTGCGTATTTGTAGTTCAGAGTTCAAAGATGAAGAAATATCCAAAATTTATGAAATAGCTAATGATCTGAAATACCCAAGAAACGTAATTGATAATTTTTTTAAAATTGCTAGAAATACTTTTTACAATCCAAAAAGGGACAACCAACCTTATTCAACTAAAAATATGTTGGTTCTCCCTTACCATGAAAACTTGGTTGATATGCCTTCTCTTCTTAAGACTTTTAATATCAAAGTATTTAAAAATCTTGATGCAGTAAAAAAAAAAAACTGTTGACAAAGTATTTCCCCCAAAATACTAATGGATGTGTCTATAAGATTCCTTGTGAAATTTGCGATAAAGTTTATTATGGTCAAACTGGTAAAAGTCTCTAAGATTAAAACAACATGAATATAGCATTAGAACTGGATAAGATTCCATTGGTCTATTTATTCATGTGAGAGATTTTAACCATCCAATTGATTGTCAAAGAGTTGAGAGAGTTGTATCAAGCAAGTCCATGGTTGACAGTAATATAATTGAATCTTGTTTCGTAAAAGCAGTATTGAAAATAATATGAATATTTCCTTTGGTTTATATAAATTAGATCCATTTATAATTAATAAAATTTGGGAAGAATTTAATAATACATTGGACAAAAAATAAATCCTAATTCTTGGGTAGAATATTTTGTTAGTGGGATGGCGTGAAGGACCTGTCTAGTTGGGCCAGCGGGCCTGTTGCAGTGCTCCTTCTTTCTTATGAGTAGGGTGTCGTCGCGCGTCAGTGGTGACGTGTACTTAGCTCTGTTTGTGTGCTCTCTGTGAATTTGAACCAGGATGCCCTCTCTTGAGCAACATTACCATCAGCTGAAAGAAGAGCTTAGGGTTGCTAAACTGGAGATACGGCAATTAACGGAGAAGAACAAGAGGATTCGTAGCAATCCTCCTGTTGTGAGTCCCCAGGTTAAGAGGGGAACTTGGTCAGTGGCCAGGCAACATGGAACCAAGCTGAGGATCAAGAAGACTGTTGGAGAGGCAGAAACAACGAGAAACCAGAAGACTACTGTGGAAACTTCCAACCCATTTTCGGTACTACCTGACGAATGTGGGTGTTCTATTGGGAATGCCACAACAAGCACCAAGGAAGCATTGGCAGACGTGAGTGAGACATCCCTAGAAACCCCAACGAAGACCATCGAGAACATCTTGACGAATTCCACAACTGAAAGTGTAGTGCTACCTGACGAATGTGAGTCGACTACCGGGAACATCACGACGGACGACGCCAAGGAAAGTCAAAACATTGTTGTTGTTGGTGATAGCCAGATTAGGTACATGGATAGGGCATTCTGCTTGAAGGATAGGAGTAGGAGGCAGAGAATGTGTTTTCCTGGGGCTGGGATGAAGGATATTGTTAGTCGTCTGGTCTGGATGACATTATGAGAGGTAATGGGAGCAATCCTATTATCTGTTTCAATGCTGGAGGCAACAATGTTGGCAGACGTAGGAGTGAGGACCTGATTAGCAGGTATGGGTCAGCAATTGAGATAATTAGGAGGAAGGGTGGGAACCCTGTCATATGTGGTATTTTGCCAAGGAGAGGAGCTGGAAATGAATGGTTGTCCAGGGCAATTGGTGTCAATTGCTGGCTGGACAAAAACTGTAAGGAAAATTCAGTAACATTCATTGACAACTGGGACCTCTTCTATGGCAGAAATGACATGTATGCCAGGGATGGGGTTCACTTATCTAGGTCTGGGGTGGGGGCACTTGCAACTGCAGTGGACGGAGCTGTTAGGACTTTAAACTAGGAATAGTTAGTGGTATGGGTTTTGGGAGGAAAACAGTGAAGTCCCAGTGTAGTAATATGAGTTCTAGGGGAACTAGTAATATTCAGAAAGAGGTAGATATTGAAAAGTCAGTGACACTAGGAGACAAGGACAGTAATAGGTTTAGTAGAAAAACAGAAATGAGCAGGAAGGGTAAAGAGAAAGGAGGGTCTTTCAATGTATATTATGCTAATAGCCGTAGTGCTAGGAATAAAATGGACGAGTTGAGATTAGTTGCTAGTGCAGGTAACATTGATGTATTTGCCATAACTGAGACGTGGTTTAATTCAAAAAGTCGGGACAAGCCTGCAGAATGTCACATTCAGGGTTTTAAATTGTTCCAAGTAGACAGAAGTATCGGGAAAGGGGGGTGGGTTGTATGTCCGACATCGCTTGAACTGTTGCATAAAAAAGGGTATAAAATCTGAAATAACACATACAGAGTCTGTTTGGATAGAATTTTCAGAGCGACATGAAAAATTGATTTTAGATGTGATATATCGTCCCCCAAACTTAGATAGGGACCAAGGGGAGACTATTATGGGATGAAACTGTTAAGGCCACAAGGCACGATAACGTTGTAATTCAAGGGGATTTCAATTTTGGTCAGATTGATTGGAATTTCATGACTGGGAATTTAGAATCTAATGATTTCTTAGAAGTAGTTCAGGATTGTTTTTTGAAGCAGTTTGCGACAGAGTCTACAAGGGGAAATAACCTGCTTGATTTGGTTCTGGGAAACAAGGAAACCCTTGTTAATAATTTAGAAATTACAGAGGAACACGGAACAAGCGATCACAAATCAATTACCTTTAGCATTGAATGGAAGTATGATAGTAGGAATAATTCAGGAATGGTCCCAGATTTTCGCTTAGCAGATTACAATGGGCTTAGAGAACACTTATCTGTGGACTGGAGTAACGAAGAGAGCTATCAGTATGACAGCTTTCTTAACATAACACATGCTGCCCAAAGAACATTTATCCCATATAAGGAAATTAGATGAAATAGAAATGACCCCAAATGGATGAATAATAGGCTCAAATATCTTTTAGGACAGAAAAAAAGGAATTTATAGGCGTATCAAAAGAGGTGAGGGTCATCTTATGAATCAGTGTATTGACATTAAGAGGGACGTTAAAAAAGGGGATAAGAAAAGCTAAACCGGACTATGAAATTAAAGTTGCTAGAGATTCAAAAACTAACCCAAAAAGTTTTTTCCAGGTTTATAGAACAAAAGTTAGAGATAAGATAGGTCCCCTTAAAAGTAACTCCGGGCATCTCAATGACAAGGAAAATAAAATGTGCTCTATTCTTAATAATTATTTTCTCTCGGTTTTCACCCAGTAATTAATTTTTATAGTGGGCTTGAAGATGATAAATTATGCAATATCAGTCACTAGCGAAATGGTTATCAAACAGATAGACCGGTTAAAGCAAAATAAATCCCCGGGCCCTGATGAACTGTTTTCAAGGGTTCTTAAAGAGTGTAAAATGGAACTCTGTGAACCTTTAACTAATATTTTTAATTTATCTCTTCAAACAGGTGTAGTGCCTGATATGTGGAAGATGGCTAATGTAATTCCTATTTTTAAGGCAGGGGACAAGTCGTTACCGTCAAATTACCGCCCAATAAGCCTAACCTCAATTATAGGCATATTACTAGAGTCAATTATAGCTGAAAATATAAGAAGCCATCTCGATAGACATAATTTGATTAATGATACTCAACATGGCTTCACCAGGGGCCGTTCCTACCTAACTAATTTATTAACCTTATTCAGCAAAGCTTTTGAGGCCGTTGATCAGGATAAAGAATTCGATATTGTTTATTTAGATTTTAGTAAGGCTTTTGATAGAGTACCACATCAGAGACTGTTCAAGAAAGTGGCTGCTCATGGCATTGGGGGGAAAAATGCTGTCATGGATCGAGTCATGGCTCACTAATAGGAAGCAGAGATTGTGCATAAATGGGGTTAAATCTGAGTGGGGATCTGTAACAAGTGGCGTTCCGCAGGAATCAGTTTTAGGCCCATTGTTGTTTATAATATATATAAACGACCTTGACGAGGGAATTACTAGTGACAAGCAAATTTGCTGATGACACGAAGATAGGTAGGATAATCGATTCAGATGTTGATGTCTCACAACTTCAGGAGGATTTTAACAAACTCAATTCGTGGCCAGAAAGTGGCAGATGCAGTTCAATGTAGATAAATGTAAAGTTCTAAAGCTCGGAAATGTCCATAACCCTAGCACCTACCAGCTTAATAATGTTGAACTTAGCCGTATAGAATGTGAAAAGGATTTTGGGGTTATAGTAAGCAGCACCCTTAAACCAAGACAGCAGTGTCTAAGCGTACTCAATAAGGCAAATAGATTGCTGGGATTTATATCAAGAAGTGTAAGCAACAGAAGTCCAGCGGTTATATTACAGCTTTATACATCATTAGTAAGGCCTCACCTAGATTATGCAGCTCAGTTCTGGTCTCCATATTACAGAATGGACATAAATGCGTTAGAAAACATTCAGCGTAGAATGACTAAATTAATACATAACAATAGAAATCTTCCTTATGAAGAAAGATTGAAGACCCTTAAATTACATTCACTTGTTAGACGAAGAATGAGGGGAGACATGATCGAAGTGTATAAGTGGAAGATGGGTATTAATAAAGGGGATATAAATAAGGTTTTGAGGATATCTCTCCAGGAGAGAACCCGCAGTAATGGATTCAAATTAGACAAGTTTAGATTTAGAAAAGATGTAGGAAAATATTGGTTTGGAAATAGGGTAGTTGATGAGTGGAACAGTCTACCTAGTTGGGTTATTGAGGTTAGGACTTTGGGTAGTTTCAAATAGAGGAGGGTGTGGTAGGTAAGTTTGGGGTGCCAGGTGTAAATGATAATGGGAGCTCTTTGATTGAACTTTGTATAGAAATGGGTTTAGTTATAGGTAATACATATTTTAAGAAAAAGAGGATAAATAAGTATACAATATATGATGGAGGGCGAAATGACAGTAGTTTGTTGGATTATGTATTGGTAGATAAAAGACTGTTGAGTAGACTTCAGGATGTACATGTTTATAGAGGGGCCACAGATATATAAGATAAGATAAGATAAGATTTCGTTCGGATTTTTAACCCCGGAGGGTTAGCCACCCAGGATAACCCAAGAAAGTCAGTGCGTCATCGAGGACTGTCTAACTTATTTCCATTGGGGTCCTTAATCTTGTCCCCCAGGATGCGACCATAGAAGCATCAGGGAAGAGAGAGGTGAAGGTTTATAAACTAAAAGAGGAGGCAGTTAGGGTAAGATATAAACAGCTATTGGAGGATAGATGGGTTAATGAGAGCATAGGCAATAGGGCCGATGAGGTATGGAGTAGGTTTAAAAATGTAGTGTTAGAGTGTTCAGCAGAAGTTTGTGGTTACAGGAAAGTGGGTGCGGGAGGGAAGAGGAGCGATTGGTGGAATGATGATGTAAAGAGAGTAGTAAGGGAGAAAAGTAAGCATATGAGAAGTTTTTATAAAGTAGAAGTGATGCAAGGAGGGAAGAGTATATGGAGAAAAAGAGAGAGGTTAAGAGAGTGGTGAAGCAATGTAAAATGAGAGCAAATGAAGAGTGGGTGAGATGTTATCGACAAATTTTGTTGAAAATAAGAAAAAGTTTTGGAGTGAGATTAACAAGTTAAGGAAGCCTAGAGAACAAATGGATTTGTCAGTTAAAAATAGGAGAGGAGAGTTATTAAATGGAGAGTTAGAGGTATTGGGAAGATGGAGGGAATATTTTGAGGAATTGTTAAATGTTGATGAAGATAGGGAAGCTGTGATTTCGTGTATAGGGCAAGGAGGAATAACATCTTGTAGGAGTGAGGAAGAGCCAGTTGTGAGTGTGGGGGAAGTTCGTGAGGCAGTAGGTAAAATGAAAGGGGGTAAGGCAGCCGGGATTGATGGGATAAAGATAGAAATGTTAAAAGCAGGTGGGGATATAGTTTTGGAGTGGTTGGTGCAATTATTTAATAAATGTATGGAAGAGGGTAAGGTACCTAGGGATTGGCAGAGAGCATGCATAGTTCCTTTCTATAAAGACAAAGTGGACAAAAGAGAGTGCAAAAATTATAGTGGGATAAGTCTGAGTATACCTGGTAAAGTGTATGGTAGAGTTATTATTGAAAGAATTAAGAGTAAGACGGAGAATAGGATAGCAGATGAACAAGGAGGCTTTAGGAAAGGTAGGGGGTGTGTGGACCAGGTGTTTACAGTGAAACATATAAGTGAACAGTATTTAGATAAGGCTAAAGAGGTTTTTGTGGCATTTATGGATTTGGAAAAGGCGTATGGCAGGGTGGATAGGGGGGCAATGTGGCAGATGTTGCAGGTGAATGGTGTAAGAGGTAGGTTACTGAAAGCAGTGAAGAATTTTTACGAGGATAGTGAGGCTCAAGATAGAGTATGTAGGAAAGGGAGATTATTTCCCAGTAAAAGTAGGCCTTAGACAAGGATGTGTGATGTCGCTGTGGTTGTTTAGTATATTTATAGATGGGGTAGTAAGAGAAGTAAATGCGAGGGTCTTGGCAAGAGGCGTGGAGTTAAAAGATAAAGAATCACACATAAAGTGGGAGTTGTCACAGTTGCTCTTTGCTGATGACACTGTGCTCTTGGGAGATTCTGAAGAGAAGTTGCAGAGGTTGGTGGATGAATTTGGTAGGGTATGCAAAAGAAGAAAATTAAAAGTGAATACAGGAAATAGTAAGGTTATGAGGATAACAAAAAGAATATGTTATGAAAGATTGGATATCAGATTGGAGGGAGAGAGTATGGAGGAGGTGAATGTATTCAGATATTTGGGAGTGGACGTGTCAGCAGATGGGTCTATGAAAGATGAGGTGAATCATAGAATTGATGAGGGAAAAAAGGTTAATGGTGCACTTAGGAGTCTGTGGAGACAAAGAACTTTGTCCTTGGAGGCAAAGAGGGAAATGAATGAGAGTATAATTTTACCAATGCTCTTATATGGGTGTGAAGCATGGGTGATGAATGTTGCAGCGAGGAGAAGGCTGGAGGCAGTGGAGATGTCATGTCTGAGGGCAATGTGTGGTGTGAATATAATGCAGAGAATTCGTAGTTTGGAGGTTAGGAGGAGGTGCAGGATTACCAAAACTGTTGTCCAGAGGGCTGAGGAAGGGTTATTGAGGTGGTTCGGACATGTAGAGAGAATGGAGCGATACAGAATGACTTCAAGAGTGTATCAGTCTGTAGTGGAAGGAAGGTGGGGTAGGGGTCGGCCTAGGAAAGGTTGGAGGGAGGGGGTAAAGGAGGTTTTGTGTGCGAGGGGCTTGGACTTCCAGCGGGCATGCGTGAGTGTGTTTGATAGGAGTGAATGGAGACAAATGGTTTTTAATACTTGACGTGCTGTTGGAGTGTGAGCAAAGTAACATTTATGAAGGGGTTCAGGGAAACCGGCAGGCCGGACTTGAGTCCTGGAGATGGGAAGTACAGTGCCTGCACTCTGAAGGAGGGGTGTTAATGTTGCAGTTTAAAAACTGTAGTGTAAAGCACCCTTCTGGCAAGACAGTGATGGAGTGAATGATGGTGAAAGTTTTTCTTTTTCTGGCCACCCTGCCTTCGTGGGAATCGGCCAGTGTGTTAATAATAAAATAAAAATACATGAGTGAGAGGGGTTGTATTTGAGTGGGACTTGCATGTAAGAGTGGACTGAGTTATCAGAGCTTATTTCTTGGATGGCATTGAAAACTGGGTTGAGCAAACGTTTTGTTAGTGGGATGGATTGTAAAGGACCTGCCTAGTATGGGCTAACAGGCCTGTTGCAGCGTTCCTCCTTTCTTATGTTCTTATGTATTTCTTTGTTGTAGGATGTGATTGTGAGGTGCGGTCTAGACCCTTTATATGCCTTCCTTTGATGTATTGCCTTTATAGTTCTTTGATAATGTGAGAAGTCACGAAAGCGATTGGAATTTCACTATCCTTTCACAATGGTTGTATTGCATATATATATATATATATATATATATATATATATATATATATATATATATATATATATATATATATATATATATATATATGGTTTAGAAAGACACGTAAGCAAACACTATAACATATTTATTAGAAAACGTTTCGGTCCTGGGACCTTGATCACTTCTATCATACAGAGGTAGAAAGACATTATATATATAGGCGGGGAGTGAGATGTGACGCACGTGACCTGAGGAATGTCATAAGAACATATGAATGGAGGAACACTGTAGAAGGCCTACTGGCTCAGGCGAGGCAGGTCTTTATCAAAACAACCTCTACCTATGATGAGGACGGGTAGACGATGAAATCATGTGACTCCTGTGTTGTTGGGTTGGTGCTGCTTAAGTATCATGTATGCCAATGTTTTTGAAATTTTTGTAGTTTCCAGTGTTGCGTTCTATAGTGTCGGTGACGGCGATTAGTGAGGCTTCTAGGCACCGTCGGCGTCTGAGGTCTGGTTCGGTGAGAACGAGTTGTGCCTCATTCCAGTTCATCAAATGCCCCGTGGAGTCTCTGTGGAGGACACAGGCGTACCTTACATCGTCTCTGTTAGAGGCATTTCGATGCTCATTCAGGCGGACTGCAAGATCTCTGCCTGTCTCGCCTACATATATCTTGGGACAGAACCCACAGGGGATAGTGTAGACTCCTGCTGTAGAAGTTAGAGGTGTGGGGCTGCGTTTCGTAGTGAGGTCTTTGATAGATGATGTGTTTATGGTGGAAACGTTGATGTTACTCATAGCAAGTGCCCGGCGAGTATTCGTGGCAACATCGCCACATGGGAGTACTATGAACTGTTTAGGGGGCTGTTCCATGGGCGGTTTGTTGAGGATAGCTTGTGCCTTGAGTCTGCAATCTCGGATGAAGAAAGATGGGAACTGAAGACGTGTAAAGGCTTGTGTTATGTAAGTGCATTCTTCTTCTAGAAAACAAGGGCTGGAGATGCGAAGAGCTCTCAAGAAGAAGCCAATGAGGACTCCTCTCTTAGTGCGGGTGTCTTGGTGTGAATAAAAGTGTATAAGATCGTCCTTGTTGGTAGGTTTTCTATACACTTTGAAGAGAAGTTTGTCACTGTCGGGAGATCTGCACAGTAGAACGTCGAGGAAAGGAAGTTTGCCATCATTTTCGAGTTCAAGTGTAAACTTTATTGATGGTTAAACTGTATTGATCTTGTTGAGAAGGGCCTGGATATTGAGACGTCTCGGATAGAAAACCAATATATCATCAACGTATCTTAGCCAGGTAGCGGTGTTGGGAATGAGGGTGCTGAATTTCTCTGTCTCCAGGTTTTCCATGAAGAGGTTGGCAAGCACAGCACTGAGCGGGCTGCCCATTGCCATCCCAAAGCATTGTTTGTAACAGTTGTCCTGATACTTGAAGAAGATGAAATTAACACAAAGTTCCACTAGATTGATGAAATATAGAAGAGGTAAAGGGAGGTCGTGGTTTTCAGTGAGCCTCTGCCTCAGAATGTTGATTGCAGCGTCAGTAGGAACGTTGGTAAAGAGGGCTGTGACATCGAAGGAAGCCATGCTTTTGTTTTTGACATTCAGGTTGGAAATTCGGGAGAGAAGGTCACCTGAGTGTTTGAGGTGGGCTTGACTGATGGTGCCCAGAAGCGCTGAAAGGTATTTGGCAAGGTGGCCGGCTAGTCTGTGTGGTGCACTCCCTATGCCCGAAGTGATAGGCCGTAGTGGGATGCCAGGTTTGTGTGTCTTAGGAAGGCCATACAGGCGTGCTGGTTTCGGTTGACCTGGTAAAAGTTTAAGTAGTTTTTTGCCTTGTTCTGATTTTCGTAAGATGCTACGAGCCTTTGAAGGAAAGTCTGGGTACTTTGAAGTAGCGGTTGTAATGACGATATATATATATATATATATATATATATATATATATATATATATATATATATATATATATATATATATATATATATATATATATATATTTATATAAATATACTAAACTGTGACAGGCGAGGATTCGCCACCACGACACATTGTTCCGCCACAAGAGGCCACACATTGTTCATGTCATCCTACCATCTGAGCCATCAATCCTACAGAGAACATAAGCCTAGCGCACTAGGCTTCTTTCATGTTGCAAGGATACCCGCCTCTACAAGTAGTCTATATAGCAATGAAACCCTGAAACAAGTGGTTTTGAATCATTTACTAAACTGCGGCAGGCCAGGATTCGACCCCACGACACAATGTCCCGCCTCAAGAGGCCACACATGTACAGCGTGTGGCCTCTTGAGACGGGACAATGTGCCGTGGGGTCGAATCCTGGTCAGCCGCAGTTTGGTAAATGATTCAAAACTACTTGTTTCATGGTTTTTATTGCTATATATATATATATATATATATATATATATATATATATATATATATATATATATATATATATATATATATATATATATATATATATATATACGTATATATATTGGCAAGTGTAAAAGAATATTTCATCCATAAGCAATGCGTGTTGTAAGAGGAGATTACATGCCGAGAGCAATGTGCTATTTAACCCTTCTCCTGTATAAAGTACTAGAAATAATATTAAGACAGAGATGATTGTCATTGTTATAAATGAAAAGAAGTTGGATGTCCTCCTTGATTCAAGCAAAACATAGCTGAAAGGGGAAGGTGAGTGTCAGTGGGGAGAAATAAATGGGATTATGTTAGGAGTGTCTGCGAGAGTTAGAGAGCTAAGGAAGGGGTAGCAATAATGTTGAAGGATCAATTATGGAAGGAGAAGAGGGAATATAAATGTTTAAATTCAACAATTATATGGTTTAAAATAAAAGTTTGATGCAAAAAGAGGGTTATAATAAGTTGTTTATGCACTTGGAGAAGAACGGACCTGAATGCTTAAGTGGAAGAAACCGTTATAGAGAGGTGAGGATGGTAAATTTCGGGTGCCAGGTGTAAATGATCATCGGGGCCTTTGACTGAACATTGCAAAGAAAGAGGTTTTATAATTGGTAATGCATATTTTAAGAAAAAAATGATAAATAATTACACAAAATATGATATAGAGCGTAATATAGAGTTTGTTGGAATGTGTATTAGTAAATAAAAGATTGATGAGTAGGCTTCAGGATGTGCATGTATATGGAGGGGCCACAGATAAACCACATCATTTTTTTAATTATAGCTACAGTGAGAGTAAAGGCTTTATGGGATACAAGGAGAATGGCATCAGCAAGTAAAAGGGAGACGAAGGTTTTAACTAAAGGATGAGGCAGTTAGGGCAAGATATAAACAACTATTGGAAGAAAGATGGGCTAATGAGATTACAGGCAATGAGGCTGAAGAGGTATGGGATAGATTTAATAATGCGGTGTTAGTGTGTTCAACAGAAGTTTGTGACTACAGGAAAGTGTGTGAGGGAGGGAAGAAAAGCGATTGGAGGAATGATGAGGTAAAAAGAGTAGTAAGAGAGAAAAAGTTAGCATATGAGAGGTTTTTACAAAGTAAAAGTCGTATAAGGAGGGAGGAGTATATGGAGAGAAAAAGAGAGGTTAAGAGAGTGGTGAGGGAAAATAAAGGGAAAGCAAATGAGAGAGTGGGTGAGATGCTGTCAACAAATTTTGCTGAGAAGAAGAAAAAGTTTTGTAGTAAGATTACTAAGGTGAGAAAGCCTAGAGAACGATTGGATTTAGCAGTTAAAAATAGGAGAGAAGAGTTATTAGATGAAGAGATAGAGGTATTGGGAAGCTGGAGGAAATATTTTGAGGAACTATTAAGTGTTTATGTAGATAGGGAAGCTAGTATTTTTGTGCACTGGGCAGGGAGTTATAACATCGTATAGGAGTGAGGAAGAGCTAGTTGTGAGTGTGGGTAAGATGAGTGAAATAGTGAGTAGAATGAAAGGGGGTACAGCAGCTGAGATTGGTGGGCTCAATACAGAAATGTAAAAAAGCAGGTTGGGATATAGTTTTGGAATCGTTGTGCATTTTTTAATGTATGTATGAAAGAGGGGAAGGTACCTATGGATTGGCAAAGAGCATATTTGGTTCCTCTGTATAAAGGCAAAGGGTACAAAAGAAAGTGTAAAAATTTTTGGGGGAATAAGCCTGTCGAGTATACCTCGTAAAGTCTGTGGTAGAGTTATTATTGAAAGAATTAATAGTAAGTTGGAGATCAAGATCTCAGACGAACAAGGAAGCTTCAGGAAGGGTAGGGAGTGTGTTTACAGTGAAACATGTAGGTGAAAGGCATTTAGATAAGGCTTTATTAAGAGCTTTTCGTTGCTTTTATGGAGTTGGAAAATATATATAATAGGGTGCATAGGAAAGCAATGTGGTAGATGTTGCATATGTATGGAATAGGTGGTAGGTTACTGAAAACAGTTAAGAGTTTTTACGAGGATAGTAGGGCTCAGGTTAGAGTATATAGGAGAGAGGGAGGTTATTTCCCAGTAAAAGTAGGCCTTACACAGAGATGTATGATGTCACCATGGTTCTTCAATATATTTATGGATGGGGTTTTAAGAGTAATGCTCGGTGTTCGCAAGAGGTGTGGGATTAGGAGGTAAAGAATCTAACACAAAGTGGGAGCTGTCACATTTGTTTTCTTGTTGATAACATTGTGCTTTTGGGAGATTCTGAAGAGAAGTTGCAGAGGTTGGTAGAAGAGTTTGGAAGAGTATGTAAAAAAAGGAAATTAAAAGTCAACATAGGAAAGAGCAAAATGATGATAATGAAAAAAAATCAGGTAATGAGAGATTGGAGGGAGTATGAAGGAAGTGAATTAATTCAGATATTTGGGAGTGGACTTGTGAATAGATGGGCCTATGAAAGACGAGGAGAACAATAGAACTGATGAAAGGGAAAACGTGAATGGTGCACTGAGGAGACTGATGAGACAAATAACTTGGTCCTGTGGATTAAGGCGTCATGAGTTTTCGCCCACCATGGGGCAGGTCAAAGCAGCATGGGCTCGACTCCTTGGCTAGTCACAGTGTTGTCACTGATCAATTCCACCACTGCGCCTAGCCGAGGATTCGAACACACGTCGTTTTGGCCTGCCTCATGGTGAGCGAAAATCACATGATGCTCTAACCCACAGGATCATGCAATCCTACAAGAATCAAGTACCCGGCAAAGCTAGGTGTTTTACCTTTATCCGAGAACATATGGTGGTGTGAGTGCCTCTGAGCTAACTTAATTCTAATCTCGTTTGGTGTACTAGCCTTCACGAACAGTATTTTATATTATTGTAACCACCAAGGTAAAACACCTAGCTCTGCTGGGTGATTGATTCTTGTAGGATTGCATGGTCCTGTGGGCTAGAGCGTCATGTGATTTTCGCTCACCATGAGGGGGGCAAAAATTACATGGGTTCGAATCCTCGGCTTGTCGCAGTGTTATTATATATATATATATATATATATATATATATATATATATATATATATATATATATATATATATATATATATATATATATATATATATATATATGTCGTGCCGAATATGTAAAACTGGCCAATTAGCAAGAACTCATTTAAAATTAAGTTCTTTCTGAAATTTTCTCTTATACGTTTAAAGATATATTTTTTCATTAATGTTAATGTAAAAAATTTTAATTTTGCACCAAAAGTATCTTAGAAAACTTACCTAACCTTATTATAACAAGAGCAATTTATTTTAGCCTAACCCAACTAAATATATTTTAAATACGTTTACAGTAATTTAACACTAAACAAACACAATGAAATATATTTTTTCGTAATGTTTAGAATGATTTTTTTGCGAAATTATTGCATACACAAATTTTCGCTTGTCCTATATGGCAAGATGAGCCTTGCAAGTTCTGCCTATTCGGCACGACATATATATATATATATATATATATATATATATATATATATATATATATATATAAAAAAAAAACACTCTGAAATAAAATAGAGAGATACCAAGCGCTATCGTGACTACTCACATTATCAAGGAACTATGAAAGTGAAGCATCCAAGGAAGCTATATAAGGGGTCCGGCCAGCACCTCACTATCAGATCCCACAACGGTTAAACACGTGACGCGCGGCGAGCCAACTTGGATAGGTCCTTTGCAAAACTCACCCCCAAGCTATTTATTTGTCTAGTGTATTATTAAATTCTTCCCAAATTCTATTAATTATAAATGGATCTAATTTATATAAACCAAAGGAAATATTCATATTATTGTCTAAACTGCTTTTTATGAAATAAGATTCAATTATATTCCTGTCGACCATGGACTTGCTTGATACTACTTTCTCAACTTTTTGAAAATCAATTGGATGGTTAAAATCTCTTACATGAATAAATAGAGCATTGGAATCTTGTCCAGTTCTAATGCTATATTTATGTCGTTTTAATCTTAGTTCGAGATTATATATTTTTACCATATATATTATTACAACCTAGGATTTCAAATGGCCTGTTATCCCAGGTGTAATGGGAGCAAATAAACACAGTAGAAAAAGTTTAGACTTATATTATCCTTCACCAATTATAACAGCAATATGTACACTATGTACAGTGATAAATATAGTGCACTCCACGGTAAGCAAGGCAGAAATAGAAGCCACAAGATAGCAGACCGTGCTTCAACCAGCTCTAGAGTGGGAATGACAAGGGCAGACAGGAGAGCGGTATCCACATAACCTCTGCGATTGTCAATCCCACCTTCTTATTGGCTAGAACCTGGTCACTAGTTGAACGATGGGGCCCCATCATCAACTCTTAGCAACCTGGTTCGCTGGTTGGGGGAGATAGCCTGTAAATGAGGGTGTGTCCATGCGCCGAATAAAGGTTACGTACTCTTTGCATGCCACATATATATATATATATATATATATATATATATATATGTATTATATGTATATTTATATATATATATATATATATTTTTTACCATATATATATATATATATATATATATATATATATATATATATATATATATATATATATATATATATTTTTACCATATATATATATATATATATATATATATATATATATATATATATATATATATATATATATATATATATATATATATATATATATTCACATACACGCATTTGTAGGAATAAAGAAAACGTCTAAAAGTATTTTTGCCTTGAGGAATAAAAATGGTATTATTGCACTAAAACTCAATAAAAAAATCTAACATATGTACAGTACATGCACTGACAGACACGTACATACTTACACACGTACATACATTCAAATATACATACATACATACATACATACATACATACATACATACATACATACATACATACATGCATTCAAAAATATACATAACATGCAAAAAGATAATAAGTGATAACATCAAATGTACAAAGATTAATTAGTAGAGTATGTATAAGTTTATTACTATGTAGTGATAACTTATTCTGTATTGTTGCCACTTACTTTGTTATAGTGAAGAAAGAGGGAGGGAGGAGAGGGCGTCGCCTTGATCATTTACAAGCTGAGAGGCGCATAGTGCCAGGGGTTCCAGGGGTTCCAGGGGTTCCAGGGGTTCCAGGGGTTCCAGGGGTTCCAGGGGTTCCAGGAGTGCCAGGGGTTCCAGTCAGTGGAGTTGTGACGTGTTAATGTATGTACTCAGCTAGTTGTACTCACCTAGCTGCGGTTGCAGGGGTCGATTCACAGCTCCTGGCCCCGCCTCTTCACTGGTTGCTACTAGGTCATTCTTCCTGCTCCATGAGCTTTATCATACCTCTTCTTAAAGCTATGTATGGATCCTGCCTCCACTACATCATTTCCAGACTATTCCACTTCCTGACAACTCTGTGTCTGAAGAAATACTTCCTAACATCCCTGTGAATTATTTGTGTCTTCAGCTTCCAATTGTGACCCCTAGTTGCTGTGTCCCATCTCTGAACATCTTGTCTCTGTCCACCTTGTCAATTCCTCTCAGTATTTTATATGCTATTATCATATCTCCCCTATCTCTCTTGTCCTCCAGTGCGTCAGGTTGATTTCCCTTATCCTCTCCTCGTAGGACATGCCCCTTACCTCCGGGACTAGTCTTGTTGCAAACCTTTGCACTTTATCGAATTTTCGTACGTGCTTGGCAAGGTCTGGGTTCCAAACTGGTGCTGCATACTCCAATATGGGCCTGACATACACGGTGTACAGGTCTTGAACGATTCCTTATTGAGATGTCGGAATGCTATTCTTAGGGTTGCTAGGCCCCCATACTCTGCAGCAGTTATTTGGTTGATGTGCACCTCAGGAGATCTGCCCTGTGTTATACTCGCCCCAAGATCCTTTTCCTTGAGTGAGGTTTGTAGTCTCACCCCCTAGACTGTACTCCGTCTGCTGTCTTCTCTGCCCTTCCCCAATCTTCATGACTTTACACTTGGTGGAGGTTGAACTCCACGAGCCAGTTTCCGGACCAGGTCTGCAGCCTGTCCAGATCCCTTTGTAGTTCTGCCTGGTCATTGTCCGATTGAATTCTTCTCATTAACTTCACATCATCTGCAAACAGGCACACTTCTGAGTCTATTCCTTCCTTTATGTCGTTCACATATACCAGAAAGAGCACCGGCCCTCGAACTGACCCTGTGGAACCCCGCTCGTCACAGGCTCCCACTCTGATACTTCGTCACGTGCCCTGACTCTCTGATGTCTTCCCGACAGGTATTCCTTGATTCATTGCAGTGCCTTCCCTGTTATCCCTGTCTGGTCCGCCAGCTTTTACACTAATCTCTTGAGTGGAACCGTGTCAAAAGCTTCCTTACAGTCCAAAAAAACGCAGTCTACCCACCCCTCTTTCTCTTGTCTTGCTGCCGTCACCCTGTCATAGAACTCCAGCAGGTTTGTGACACTGGGTTTCCCATCCCTGAAACCATGCTGGTTGTCCTTGATAAGCTTAGTCATTTCCAGTTGTTCTACTACTCTACCACTCTTCTGTGTGTGTGTGTGTGTGTGTGTGTGTGTGTGTGTGTGTGTGTGTGTACTCACCTATTTGTGGTTGCAGGGGTCGAGTCCTAGCTCCTGGCCCCGCCTCTTCACCGGTTGCTACTAGACCCTATCTCTCCCCGCTCCATGAGCTTTATCAAACCTCGTCTTAAAACTGTGTATGGTTCCTGCCTCCACTACGTCATTTTCTAGGCTATTCCACTGCCTTACAACTCTATGACTGAAGAAATACTTCCTACTATCTCTCTGACTCATTTGTGTCTTCAACTTCCAATTGTGGCCTCTTGTTTCTGTGTCCCCTCCCTGGAACATCCTGTCCTTGTCCACCTTGTCTATTCCACGCAGTATTTTATATGTCGTTATCATGTCTCCCCTGACCCTCCTGTCCTCCAGTGTCGTCAGGCCGATTTCCCTTAATCTTTCTTCATAGGACATTCCCCTTAGCTCTGGAACTAACCTTGTTGCAAACCTTTGTACTTTCTCTAGTTTCTTGACGTGCTTTATCAAGTGCGGGTTCCAAACAGGTGCTGCATACTCCAGTATGGGCCTGACATACACGGTGTACAGTGTCTTGAATGATTCCTTACTAAGGTGTCGGAATGCTGTTCTCAGGTTTGCCAGGCGCCCATATGCTGCAGCAGTTATCTGATTGATGTGTGCTTCCGGAGACATGCTCGGTGTTATACTCACCCCAAGATCTTTCTCCTTGAGTGAGGTTTGCAGTCTTTGGCCACCTAGCCTATACTCTGTCTGTGGTCTTCTGTGCCCCTCCCCCATCTTCATGACTTTGCATTTGGCAGGATTAAATTCGAGAAGCCATTTGCTGGACCAGGTGTCCAGTCTGTCCAGGTCTCTTTGAAGTCCTGCCTGGTCCTCATCAGATTTAATTCTCCTCATTAACTTCACATCATCTGCAAACAGGGACACTTCTGAGTCTAACCCTTCCGTCATGTCGTTCACATATACCAAAAATAGCACTGGTCCTAGGACCGACCCCTGTGGGACCCCGCTCGTCACAGGTGCCCACTGTGATACATCATTACGTACCATGACTCGTTGTTGCCTCCCTGTCAGGTATTCTCTGATCCATTGCAGTGCCCTTCCTGTTATATGCGCCTGGTGCTCTAGCTTCTGCACTAATCTCTTGTGAGGAACTGTGTCAAAGGCCTTCTTGCAGTCCAAGAAGATGCAATCAACCCACCCCTCTCTCTCTTGTCTTACTTCTGTTATTTTATCATAAAACTCCAGAAGGTTTGTGACACAGGATTTGCCTTCCGTGAATCCGTGCTGGTTGGCATTTATACTCCTGTTCCGTTCCAGGTGCTCCACCACTCTCCTCCTGATAATCTTCTCCATAATTTTGCATACTATACACGTCAATGACACAGGTCTATAGTTTAGTGCCTCTTTTCTGTCTCCTTTTTTAAAAATGGGAACTACATTTGCCGTCTTCCATACCTCAGGTAGTTGCCCAGTTTCCAGGGATGTGTTGAAGATTGTGGTAAGTGGCACGCACAATATATCTGCTCCCTCTCTAAGGACCCACGGGGAGATGTTGTCTGGTCCCATTGCCTTTGAGGTATCGATGTCCCTTAGCAGTTTCTTCACCTCCTCCTCATCTGTATGTATGTCGTCCAACACTTGTTGGTGTATTCCTTGCTGGTGTCCCCGTCTGGTCTGTCCCCCCAGAGTCCTTCCTGTCTCTACTGTAAATACTTCCTTAAATCTCTTGTTTAGCTCCTCACATACCTCTTGATCGTTTCTTGTGAGTTCTCCACCTTCTTTCCTCAGCCTTATCACCTGGTCCTTGACTGTTGTCTTCCTCCTAATGTGGCTATACAGCAGTTTCGGGTCAGATTTGACTTTCGATGCTATGTCGTTTTCATACTGTCGCTGGGCCTCCCTCCTTATCTGTGCATACTCGTTTCTGGCTCTTCTACTAATCTCCTTGTTTTCCTGGGTCCTATGCCTCCTGTACCTTTTCCATTCTCTGTTGCACTTAGTTTTTGCCTCCCTACACCTTCGGGTAAACCAAGGACTCGTTTTGGTCTTCCTATTATTTCCGTTTCCCTTGGGAACAAAACTTTCCTCTGCCTCCTTGCACTTTGTTGCCACATATTCCATCATCTCGTTTACTGATTTTCCTACCATTTCTCTGTCCCACTGAACCTCCTGCAGGAAGTTTCTCATACCTGTGTAGTCCCCCCTTTTATAGTTTGGCCTGTCCCCTTCAGTTCCTGTTACCTTCTCCACTTGTAACTCTACTATATAGTCAAAACTCAGAACCACATGATCGCTAGCTCCAAGGGGCCTCTCCTAAGTGATGTCCTCAATGTCTGAACTGCTCAGGGTGAACACAAGATCCAGTCTTGCTGGCTCATCCTCCCCTCTCTCTCTGGTTGTGTCCCTGACATGTTGATGCATGAGGTTTTCAAGTACCACATCCATCATCTTGGCTCTCCATGTTTCGGGACCCCCATGTGGCTCCAGGTTTTCCCAGTCGATCTCCCTGTGGTTGAAATCGCCCATTACCAGTAACTTTGCTCTGCTCGAGTGAGCTCTTCTTGCCACCTCAGCCAGTGTGTCCACCATCACCCTGTTGTTTTCTTCGTACTCTTCTCTTGGCCTCCTGCAGTTCTGTGGTGGGTTACATCACTCCAATGACTACTTTATGTTCTCCGGACTGAATTGTACCTACAATGTAGTGTGTGTGTGTGTGTGTGTGTGTGTACTCGACTAATTGTACTCACGTAATTGAGGGTACAGGGGTCGAGACTCCTGGCCCCGCCTCTTCACTGATCGCTACTAGGTCCTCTCTCTCTGCTTCCTGAGCTTTGTCATACCTCGTCTTCAAGCTATGTATGGTGTGTGTGTGTGTGTGTGTGTGTGTGTGTGTGTGTGCGCGCGCGAATGTTCAGGTGTATAAGTGCATGTGCGTGAATTTGTGTACATGAGAGGTAAGTGTGCGTTAGTAAGGGAGTGAAGTGATGCATGTGGATCAATACTTTTCTTATTAAGAAGTCTGACGAGTTGACTGTGAGGTGATGAATCACGAAAGTGAGAAGGTTGTTCACTACAGCGAGGTGGTGGTTCACTACAAGGAGGTGGTGGATCACTACAGTGAGGTGGTGGATCACTACAGTGAGGAGGTTGTTCACTACAGCGAGGTGTTGGTTCACTACAAGGAGGTGGTGATCACTACAGTGACAAGGTGGATCACTAAGGTGAGGTTGTGGTTTATTTCAGTGGTGTTGGTTCACTACATTGAGGTGGTGGATCACTAGAGTGAGGTGCTGGATCACTAGAGTGAGGTGGTGGTTCACTACAGTTAGGTGAAATATCACTACAGTGAGGTGGTGGATCACTACAGTGAGGTGGTGGATCATTACAGTGAGGTGGTGGATCACTACATTAAGGTGGTGGATCACTAAAGTGAGGTGGTTCATCACTAAATCGAATTGGTGGATCACCACAGTAAGTTGGAGAATCACTACAGTGATTTGGTGGATCATTACAGTGAGTTGATGGATCATCCAGTAAAGCTGTGGATCACTACTGTGAGTGGTGTATAACTACAATGAGGCAGTGGATGATTACAATGAGCAGATGGATCACTATAGTGGGGTGGCGGATCATTGCAGTGAAGTTGTGAATCATTGCAGTGAGGTTGTGGATCACTACAGTCAGGTGGTGGATCACTACAGTGAGGGGATGGGTCACTACAGAAGAGGTGGTGGATCACTACAGTGAGGCGGAGGATCACTACAGTGAGATGTTGGATCGCTACAGTGAGGCGGTGGATCACTACAGCGAGGGGATGGATCACTACAGTGAGGTGGTGGATCGCTACAGTGAGGAGGTGGATCACTACAGTGAGGTGGTAGATCGCTACAGTGAGGTGGTGGATCACTACAGTGAGGTGGTGGATCACTAGAGTGTGGTGGTGGATCACTACAGTGATGTGGTAGATCACTACAGTAAGGCGGTGGATCACTACAGTGAGGTGGTTTACCACTACAGTGAGGTGGTGGATCACTACAGTGAGGTGATGGATCACTACAGTGAGGTGGTGTATCACTACAGTGAGGTGGTGTATCACTACAATGAGGTGGTGGATCACTACTGTGAGGTGATGGATCACTAAAGTGTGGTGATGGATCACTACAGTGAGGTGGTGGATCACTACAGTGAGGTGGTGGATCACTACAGTGAGGCGGTGGATCACTACTGTGAGGTGATGGATCACTACCGTGAGGCAGTTTACCACTACAGTGAGGTGGTGGATCACTACAGCGAGGTGAGGGATCACTACAGTGAGGTGGTGTATCACTACAATGAGGTGATGTATCACTACAGTGAGGTGATGGATCACTACAGTGAGATGGTGTATCACTACAGTGAGGGGGTGGATCACTACTGTGAGGTGATGGATCACTACAGTGAGGTGATGGTTCACTACAGTTAGGTGGTGAATCACTACAGTAAGTTTATGGATCACTACAGTGATGTGGTGGATCACTACAGTGAGGTGGTGTATCACTACAGTGAGGTGGTGGATCACTACAATGAGGCGGTGGATCACTACAGTGAGGTGGTGTATCACTACAGTGAGGTGGTGTATCACAACAGTGAGGTTGTGGATCACTAGTGATGTGATGGATCACTAGAGTGAGGTGATGAATCACTACAGTAAGGTGGTGGATCACTACAGTAACTTGATGGATCACAACAGTGAGGTGGTGGATCACTACAGTGAGGTGGTGTATCACTACAGTGAGTTGGTGGATCACTACAGTGAGGTGATGGATCACTACAGTGAGCTGGTGTATCACTACAGTGAGGTGGTGTATCACTACAGTGAGGTGGTGGGTCACTACAGTGAGGCGGTGGATCACTGCAGAGAGGTGGTGGATCACTGCAGTGAGGTGGTGGATCACTAGAGTGAGGTGATGGATCACTACAGTGAGGTGGTGTATCACTACAGTGAGGTGGTGGATCACTACAGTGAGGCAATGGATCACTACAGTGAAGTGGTGTATTACTACAGTGAGGTGATGGGTCACTACAGTGAGGTGGTGGATCACTACAGTGAGGTGGCGGATCACTACAGTGAGGTGGTGTATCACTACAGTGAGGTGGTTTATCACTACAGTGAGTTGGTGGATCACTACAGTGAGGTTGTGTATCACTACATTTAGGTGGTGGATCACTACAGTGAGGTGATGGATCACTACAGTGAGCTGGTGTATCACTACAGTGAGGTGGTGTATCACTACAGTGAGGTGGTGGATCACTACAGTGAGGCGGTGGATCACTGCAGAGAGGTGGTGGATCACTGCAGTGAGGTGGTGGATCACTAGAGTGAGGTGATGGATCACTACAGTGAGGTGGTGTATCACTACAGTGAGGTGGTGGATCACTACAGTGAGGCAGTGGATCACTACAGTGAGGTGGTGTATTACTACAGTGAGGTGATGGGTCACTACAGTGAGGTGGTGGATCACTACAGTGAGGTGGCGGATCACTACAGTGAGGTGGTGTATCACTACAGTGAGGTGGTGTATCACTACAGTGAGGCAGTGGATTACTACAGTGAGGTGGTAGATCACTACAGTGATATGGTGTATCACTACAGTGAGGTGGTGTATCACTACAGTGAGGTGGCGGATCACTACAGTGAGGTGGGGTATCACTACAGTGAGGTGGTGTATCACTACAGTGAGGCAGTGGATTACTACAGTGAGGTGGTGTATCACTACAGTGAGGTGGTGGATCACTACAGTGAGGCGGTGGATCACTGCAGAGAGGTGGTGGATCACTGCAGTGAGGTGGTGGATCACTAGAGTGAGGTGATGGATCACTAAAGTGAGGTGGTGTATCACTACAGTGAGGTGGTGGATCACTACAGTGAGGCAGTGGATCACTACAGTGAGGTGGTGTATTACTACAGTGAGGTGATGGGTCACTACAGTGAGGTGGTGGATCACTACAGTGAGGTGGCGGATCACTACAGTGAGGTGGTGTATCACTACAGTGAGGTGGTGTATCACTACAGTGAGGCAGTGGATTACTACAGTGAGGTGGTAGATCACTACAGTGATATGGTGTATCACTACAGTGAGGTGGTGTATCACTACAGTGAGGTGGTGTATCACTACAGTGAGGCAGTGGATTACTACAGTGAGGTGGTAGATCACTACAGTGATATGGTGTATCACTACAGTGAGGTGGTGTATCACTACAGTGAGGTGGCGGATCACTACAGTGAGGTGGGGTATCACTACAGTGAGGTGGTGTATCACTACAGTGAGGCAGTGGATTACTACAGTGAGGTGGTGTATCACTACAGTGAGGTGGTGGATCACTACAGTGAGGCGGCGAATCACTACAGTGAGGTGGTTTATCACTATAGTGAAGTGGTGGATCACTACAGTAAGGTGGCGTTTCACTACAGTGAGGTGGTGTATCACTACAGTGAAGTGGTGTATCACTACAGTAAGGTGGTGGATCACTAAAGTGAGGTGGTGGATCACTACAGTAAGGTGGTGGATCACTAGAGTAAGGTGCTGGATCACTAGAGTCAGGTGGTTGTTCACTACAGTTAGGTGAAAAATCACTACAGTGAGGTGGTGGATCACTACAGTGAGGTGGTGGATCATTACAGTGAGGTGGTGGATCGCTACACTGAGGTGGTGAATCAGTACATTAAGGTGGTGGATCACTAAAGTGAGGTGGTTCATCACTAAATCGAATTTGTGGAACACCACATTAAGTTGGAGAATCACTACAGTGATTTGGTGGATCATTACAGTTAGTTGATGGATCATCCAGTAAAGCTGTGGATCACTACTGTGAGTGGTGTATAACTACAATGAGGCAATGGATGATTACAATGAGCAGGTGGATCAATATAGTGGGGTGGCGGATAATTGCAGTGAGGTTGTGGATCACTACAGTGAGATTGTAGATCACTACAGTGAGATGTTGGATCACTACAGTCAAGTGGTGGATCACTACAGTGAGGGGATGGATCACTACAGTGAGGTGTTGGATTGCTAGAGTGAGGTGGTGGATCACTATAGTGAGGTGGTGGATCGCTACAGTGAGGTGGTGGATCACTACAGTGAGGTGGTGGATCACTACAGTGCGGTGGTGGATCACTACAGTGAGGTGGTGGATCACTACAGTGAGGCGATGGATCACTACAGTGAGGTGGTGGATCACTACAGTGAGGTGGTGTATCACTACAGTGAGGTGATGGATCACTACAATGAGGTGGTGTATCACTACAGTGAGGTGGTGTATCACTACAGTGAGGTGGTGTATCACTACAGTGAGGTGGTGTATCACTACAGTGAGGTGGTGTATCACTACATTGAGGTTCTGTATCACTACAGTGAGGTGATGGATCACTACAGTGAGGTGATGGTTCGCTACAGTGAGGTGGTGGATCACTACAGTGAGGTGGTGGATCACTATAGTGAGGTGGGGGATCACTACAGTGAGGCGGTGGATCACTACAGTGAGGTGGTGTATCACTACAGTGAGGTGATGGATCACTACAGTGAGGTGGTGTATCACTACAGTTAGGTGGTGTATCACTACAGTGAGGTGGTGGATCACTACAGTGAGGTGATGGATCACTTCAGTGATGTGGTGTATCACTACAGTGAGGTGGTGGATCACTACAGTGAGGTGATGGATCACTACAGTGAGGTGGTGTATCACTACAGTGAGGTGGTGGGTCACTACAGTGGGGTGGTGGATCACTAGAGTGAGGTGGTGTATCACTACAGTGAGGTAGTGTATCACTACAGTGAGGCGGTGGATCACTACAGTGAGGTGGTGGATCACTACAGTGAAGTTGTGGGTCATTGCAGTGAGGTTGTGGATCACTACAGTGAGATAGTTGATCACTACAGTGAGATGTAGGATCACTACAGTGAGGTGATGGATCACTACAGTGAGGTGGTGTATCACTACAGTGAGGTGGTGTATCACTACAGTGAGGTGGTTTACCACTACAGTAAGGTGCTGGATCACTACAGTGAGGTGATGGATCACTTCAGTGAGGTGGTGTATCACTACAGTGAGGTGGTGTATCACTACAGTGAGGTGGTGGACCACTACAGTGAGGTGGTGGATCACTACAGTGAGGTGGTTTACCAATACAGTGAGGTGGTGGATCACTACAGTGAGGTGATGGATCACTACAATGAGGTGGTGTATCACTACAGTGAGGTGGTGTATCACTACATTGAGGTTCTCTATCACTACAGTGAGGTGGTGGATCACTACAGTGAGGTGATGGATCACTATAGTGAGGTGGTGGATCACTACAGTGAGGTGATGGATCACTACAGTGAGGTGGTGTATCACTACAGTGAGGTGGTGGGTCACTACAGTGAGGTGGTGGATCACTACAGTGAGGTGATGGATCACTACAGTGAGGTGGTGTATCACTACAGTGAGGTGGTGTATCACTACAGTGAGGTGGTGGATCACTACAGTGAGGCGGTGAATCACTACAGTGAGGTGGTGTATGTCTACAGTGGGGTGGTGGATCACTACAGTGAGGTGGTGGATCACTACAGTGATGTTCTGTATCAGTACAGTGAGGTGGTGTATCACTACAGTGAGGTGGTGGATCACTACAGTGGGGCGGTGGATCACTACAGTGAGGTGGTGTATCACTACAGTGAGGTGGTGGATCACTGCAGTGAGGTGGTGGATCACTACAGTGAGGTGGTGTATCACTACAGTGAGGTGGTGTATCACTACAGTGAGGTTGTGGATCACTGCAGTGAGGTGGTGGATCACTACAGTGAGGTGGTGTATCACTACAGTGAGGTGGTGGATCACTGCAGTGAAGTGGTGGATCACTACAGTGAGGTGGTGTATCACTACAGTGAGGTGGTGTATCACTACAGTGAGGTGGTGGATCACTACAGTGAGGTGGTGTATCACTACAGTGAGGTGGTTTATCACTACAGTGAGGTGGTGGATCACTGCAGTGAGGTGGTGGATCACTGCAGTGAGGTGGTGGATCACTACAGTGAGGTGGTGTATCACTACAGTGAGGTGGTGTATCACTACAGTGAGGTGGTGGATCACTGCAGTGAGGTGATTTATCACTACAGTGAGGTGGTGGATCACTATAGTGAGGTGGTGGATCACTGCAGTGAGGTGGTGGATCACTGCAGTGAGGTGGTGTATCACTACAGTGAGGTGGTGTATCACTACAGTGAGGTGGTGGATCACTGCAGTGAGGTGGTTTATCACTACAGTGAGGTGGTGGATCACTGCAGTGAGGTGGTTAATCACTACAGTGAGGTGGTGGATCACTGTAGTGAGGTGGTGGATCACTACAGTGAGACGGTGGATCACTATAATGAGGTTGTGGTTGCTCAACTTAATTTGGTTGTGATAACCCAGACAATTATTGGTCAGGTTTGTCCCTATGATAATTAATATCTTGTGTCCAGCTGTTGCTCTTCTTATCTGTGTTTTGTTTATTTGTTGCTTTTATTGTCTGTGTTGTGTCCAGCTGTTGTTTTTATTGTCTGTTATGTGTCCGACTGTTGCTTTTATTGTGTGTTTGTCTAGTTGTTGCTTTGATTGTGTTTGTTTTGTCCACCTGTTACTTATATTGTGTCTTGTTGCTATTGCTGTGAGTTGCATCCAGCTTGTGCTATTGCTGTGTGTGTTGTATCCAGCTGGTGATATTATTATGTGTGTTGCATCCAGATGGTGTTATTGTTGTGCGTGTGTTGTATCCAGCTGGTGCTATTATTATGTGTGTTGCATCCAGATGGTGTTATTGTTGTGCGTGTGTTGTATCCAGCTGGTGCTATTGCTGTGTGTGTTGTATCCAGCTGGTGATATTATTATGTGTGTTGCATCCAGATGGTGTTATTGTTGTGCGTGTGTTGTATCCAGCTGGTGCTATTGCTGTGTGTGTTGTATCCAGCTAGTGCTACTGTTGTGTCCAGCTAGTGCTACTGTTGTGTGTTGTATGCAGCTGTTGCTATTGTTATGTGTTGTATCAGGCTGTTGCTACTATTGTGTTTTGTATCTAGCTGTTGCTATTGTGTGTTGTATCCACCTAGTGCTTTTGTTGTGTGTTGTATCCAGCGGGTGCTATTGTTTTGTGTTTTATCCAGCTGGTGCTATTGTTGTGTGTGTCATGTTCAGCAGGTTCTCTGCTGTCTATCTGATGCTCTTGTTGAGCGTGTTGTGTCTATCTGATGCTTTTGTTGAGTGATTTGTGTTTAGCTGCTGCTCTTGTTGTGTGTGTTATGTGCAGCTGCTACTACTGTGAGTGTTGTGCTCAGCTGGTGCTTTTGTTGACCATGTTGTGTCCAGCTGTTGCTCTTATTTGTATGTGTTATGGCCAGCTGTCTCTCATGTTGTGTTCAGCTACTGTTCCTGTTCTACCCAGCTGTTGCTGTAGTTGTGAATGTCGTGTCCAACTTTTGCGTCTATAGTTTGTGTTGCGTGTAGCTGCTGCTGTTGATGTTTCTGTTGTCCAGCTGTCGCTCTCGCTGTGTATTTTCCCAGCTGCTGCTAATGTTGTTTGTGTGCTGTGTCCAGCTGCTGCTTCTGTGTGTTTGTGTACTCACCTGTACGTGGTTCCAAAGGTCGACTCACAGCTCATGGCCCCGCCTCTTAACTGGCCGCTACTAGGTTCGCTCTCTCACTGACAACTCTGTTACTGAAGAAATCCTTTCTAACATCTCTGTGACTCATCTGAGTTTTCAGCTTCCAGCTGTGACCCCTTGTTGCTGACTCCCATCTCGGAAAATTTTGTCACTATCTACCATGTCAATTCCTTTCAGTATTTTATATATTGTTATCATGTCCTCCCTATCCCTCCTGTCCTTCAGTGTCGTCAGGTTGATTTCCCTTAACCTCTCCTAGTAGGACATACCCCTTAGCTCTGGGACTAGTCTTGTTGCAAATATTTGTACTTTCTCTAATTTCTTAATGTGCTTGACCAGATGTGCGTTCCATACTTTTGCTGCATACTCCAATATGGGCCTGACGTACAGAGTGTGTATTGTCTTGAATGACTCCTTACTCAGGTGTCGAAATGCTGCATATGCTGCATATGCGTCCATATGCTGCAACAGCTATTTGGTTGATATGCGCCTCAGGAGATGTGCTTCGTATGATACCCCAATATCCTTTTCCTTGAGTGAGGTTTACAGTCTTTGAACCCAAGTGTGTACTCCATCTGAGGTCTTCTTTGTCCATCCCCAATCTTCATGATTTTACACTTGGTGGGGTTAAATTCCAGGAGTCAATTGTTGGACCAGATTTGCAGCCTGTCCAGATCCCATTATAGTCCTACCTGATCCTCGTCCGCTTGAATTCTCTGCATTAGCTTCACATTGTCTGCAAACAGGGACATCTCTGAATCTATTACTTCTGTCATGTCATTCACATATACCAGAAATTGCTCTGGCTGTAAGACTGACCCTTGAGGAACTCCGCTCGTCACATGCGCCCACTCTGACACTTCATCACGGACCATCACTCGTTTCCGTCCTGATTCGTTTTTGATCCATTGCGGTGCCTTTCTTGTTACTCCTGCCTGCTTCTCTAGCTTTTTCGCTAATCTTTTGTGAGGAACTGTGTCGAAAACCTTTTTACAGACTCTCCTGTCTTACTTCTGTTATCTTGTCATAAAACTACAGTAGGTTTGTGACATATAATTTTCACTCACTGAAGCCGTGCTGGATATTGGGTATAAGCTCACTAATTTCAAGGTGCTACCCAGTCTTTTTCTTATAAGCTTCTCCACGACTTTGCATACTATACGTGTCATCTTTCATAGACCCATCTGCTGACACGTCCACTCCCAAATATCTGAATACATTCACCTCCTCCATTCTCTCTCCCTCCAATCTGATATCCAATCTTTCATCACCTAATCTTTTTGTTATCCTCATAACCTTACTCTTTCCTGTATTCACTTTCAATTTAATTCTTTTGCATACCCTACCAAATTCATCCAACAATCTCTGCAACTTCTCTTCAGAATCTCCCAAGAGCACAGTGTCATCAGCAAAGAGCAACTGTGACAACTCCCACTTTATGTGTGATTCTTTATCTTTTAACTCCACGCCTCTTGCCAAGACCCTCGCATTTACTTCTCTTACAACCCCATCTATAAATATATTAAACAACAACGGTGACATCACGTAGGCCTTAGACAAGGATGCGTGATGTCACCGTTGTTGTTTAATATATTTATAGATGGGGTTGTAAGAGAAGTAAATGCGAGGGTCTTGGCAAGAGGCGTGGAGTTAAAAGATAAAGAATCACACATAAAGTGGGAGTTGTCACAGTTGCTCTTTGCTGATGACACTGTGCTCTTGGGAGATTCTGAAGAGAAGTTGCAGAGATTGGTGGATGAATTTGGTAGGGTATGCAAAAGAAGAAAATTGAAAGTGAATACAGGAAAGAGTAAGGCTATGAGGATAACAAAAAGATTAGGTGATGAAAGATTGGATATCAGATTGGAGGGAGAGAGAATGGAGGAGGTGAATGTATTCAGATATTTGTCAGTGGACGTGTCAGCGGATGGGTCTATGAAAGATGAGGTGAATCATAGAATTGATGAGGGGAAAAGGGTGAGTGGTGCACTTAGGAGTCTGTGGAGACAAAGAACTTGGTCCTTGGAGGCAAAGAGGGGAATGTATGAGAGTATAGTTTTACCAATGCTCTTATATGGGTGTGAAGCATGGGTGATGAATGTTGCAGCGAGGAGAAGGCTGGAGGCAGTGGAGATGTCATGTCTGAGAGCAATGTGTGGTGTGAATATAATGCAGAGAATTCGTAGTTTGGAGGTTAGGAGGAGGTGCGGGATTACCAAAACTGTTGTCCAGAGGGCTGAAGAAGGGTTGTTGAGGTGGTTCGGACATGTGGAGAGAATGGAGCGAAACAGAATAACTTCAAGAGTGTATCAGTCTGTAGTGGAAGGAAGGCGGGGTAGGGGTCGGCCTAGGAAAGGTTGGAGGGAGGGGGTAAAGGAGGTTTTGAGTGCGAGGGGCTTGGACTTCCAGCAGGCATGCGTGAGCGTGTTTGATAGGAGTGAATGGAGACAAATGGTTTTTAATACTTGACGTGCTGTTGGAGTGTGAGCAAAGTAACATTTATGAAGGGATTCAGGGAAACCGGCAGGCCGGACTTGAGTCCTGGAGATGGGAAGTACAGTGCCTGCACTCTGAAGGAGGGGTGTTAATGTTGCAGTTTAAAAACTGTAGTGTAAAGCACCCTTCTGGCAAGACAGTGATGGAGTGAATGATGGTGAAAGTTTTTCTTTTTCGGGCCACCCTGCCTTGGTGGGAATCGGCCAGTGTGATAAAAAAAAATAATAATAACGTGTCATGGACACTGGTCAGTAATTTAATGCTACCTGTCTGTCTCGTTTCTTGGAAATTGGGACATTTGCTGTCTTCCACACCTCAGGTAGTTGCCCTGTTTCGATAGATGTGTTGAACATTATTGTTAGCACAATTCCTCGGCTCCTTCTCTCAGGACCCATGGAGTGCTGTTCGGTTCCGCTTATCAGTCTCTTCACCTCCTCCTTCGTTGTGTGTAGCATGTGTCCAGCACTTGTTGGTGCATGCTGCCATTCCGGTTTGCTGGAAGCCTTTCTGTCTCCACTGAAAATACCTCCCTAAATCTCGTGTTAAGCTTTTCATATTCATCTTGATCCTTTCTTGTGATATCTCCTCCTTCCTTTCTCGGCCTGATTTCCTGGTCTCTTGATATGACTCTACAACAGCATTGTATGAGACTTGGCTTTCGATGCTATGTCATTCTCATAATGCTGCTGGGCTTCTCTCCTTATCCACGAATATTCGTTCAGGCTCTTTGGCTCATCTCCTTATATTCCTTGGTCCTTTATCTTCTATACCTTTTCCATGATCTAGCACACCTAGCTTTGGTTTCTTCATACCTTCTGGTTAACCATGGATTCGTTCTGGTCTTCTTCACTGCCTCCCTGCACTTTGTGCTCATGTGATCCATCATTTCATTTGTTCTCATTCCTTCCATGTCTCTTCCCCACTGCAACTAGTGAAGGAATTGTCTCATGCCTTTGCAATCCCCTCTTTTGTAGTTTGACTTCTCTCATTCTTCTCATGCTACTTCCCCTTCCACTGTTAACTCTACAAAGTAATCGAAACTTAGGAACACGTAATCTATAGCTCCAATGGGCCTTTCATGTGTCATATCTCTAATGTCTGAACTGTTTAAGGTGAATACGAGGTCCAGCCTTGCTGGTTTATCCCCTCCTCTTTCTTTGGTGGTGCCCCTAATACGTTGGTGCATGAGGTTTTCCAATACTGCCTCCATCATCTTAGTCCTCCACGTTTCTGGTCTCCCATGTGGCCTCCGGTTATCCAGTCAATCTCCTTGTGATGGAAATCACCCACAACTAGTAATTTTGCCCTACCCAAATCAGCTAGTGTGTCCCTCATCGCTCTGTTGTGTGTGTCTGTACTCACCTATATGTACTCACCTAATTGTGGTTGAAGGGGTCGATACACAGCTCCTGGCCCCGCCTCTTCACTGGTCGTCACTAGGTCCACTCTCTCCTTGCTCCATGAGCTTTATCAGACTATTCCACTTCCTGACAAGTCTATGGCTGAAGAAATACTTTCTAACATCCCTGTGACTCATCTGAGTCTTCAGCTTCTGATTGTGACCCCTTGTTACTGTCTCCCATCTCAGAAACATCGTGTCTCTGTCCAACTTGTCGATTCCCTTCAGTATTTTATATGTTATCATGTCCCTCCAGTACTCCAGTGTCGTCAGGTCGAGTTCTCTTAACATCTCCTCGTAGGACATGTCCCTTAGCTCTCGTTGGAAACCTTTGCACTTTCTCTAGTTTCCTGACATGCTTGGCCAAGTAAGGGGTTCCAAACTGGAGTTGCTTAAACCAATATGGAAATGACGTACACAGTGTACAGGGCATTGAACGACTCCTTACTGAGATGTCGGAATGCTATTCTTAGGTTCGCTAGTCGCCCATATGCTGCAGCAGTTTTTTGGTTGATGTGCGCCTTAAGAGATGTGCTCAGTATTACACACACACACTCCAAAATCCTTTTGCTTGAGTGAGGTTTATAGTACTCTGCGGTCTTCTTTGCCCTTCCCCGATCGTCATGACTTTGCTCTTGGTGGGGTTGAACTCCAGGAGCCAGTTGCTGGACCAGGCCTGCAGCCTGTCATCCTCCAACTAAATTCTCCTCATTAACTTCACATCGTCTGCAAACAGGGGCACTTCTGAGTTTCTTCCTTCCGTCATGTCACTCACATCTGGTGCTAAGACTGACCCCTGTGGAACCAGCATGCAATCCAAGAAAATGCAATCTTCCCACCCCTCTCTCTCTCTCTCTCTCTCTTTTCTCTTACTTTCGCCACCTTGTCTTAAAACTCCAATAGATTTGTGACACAGGATTTCCCTTCTTTGAAACCGTGTTGGCTGTCATGTATAAGCTTGTTCATTTCTAGGTTCTCCACTACTCTTCTGATAATCTTCTCCATGACTTTGCATACTATGTACATGTCAGGGACACTGGTCTGTATTTTAATGCTGCGTGTCTGTCCCTTTTCTTAAAAATATGTGTGTGTGTGTGTGTGTGTGTGTGTGTGTGTGTGTGTGTGTGTGTGTGTGTGTGTGTGTGTGTGTGTGTGTGTGTGTGTGTGTGTGTGTGTGTGTATGTGTGTTAAATTATATACTCACCTAATTGTAGTTGCAGTGGTTAAGTCACAGCTGTGTACTCACCTATTTGCGCTCCATGAGCTTTATCATACCTCGTCTTAAAACTATGCATGGTTCCCGCCTCTATTACGTTACTTTCTAGGCTCTTCCACTGCCTGACAACTCTATGACTGAAGAAATACTTTCTAACATCCTTTTGACTCATCTGATTCTTCAACTTCCAATTGTGACCTCTTGTTTCTGTGTTCCCTCTCTGGAACATCCTGTTTCTGTCCACCTTGTCTATTCTGCGCAGTATTTTGTATGTCGTTATTATGTCTCCCCTGACCCTCCTGTCCTCCAGAGTCGTCAGATCAATTTCCTTTAAACTTTCTTCATAGGACATTCCCCTTAGGTCTGGAACTAGCCTTGTTGCAAACCTTTGCACTTTCTCTAATTTCTTGACGTGTTTGACCAGGTGTGGGTTCCAAACAGGTGCTGCGTACTCCAGTATGGGCCTGACGTACACAGTGTATAAAGTCTTGAACGATTCCTTACTGAGGTACTGGAGCGCTATTCTCAGGTTTGCCTAGTGCCCATATGCCGCAGCAGTTATCTGGTTAATGTGTGCTTCTGGCGATTGTACTCGGTATTACACTCACTCCTAGATCTTTCTCCTTGAGTGGGGTTTGCAGTCTTTGGCCTCCTAGCCTATACTCTGTCTGCGGTCTTCTTTGCTCTTTTCCGATCTTCATTACTTCGCATTTGGCGGAGTTAAATTCTAGGACCCAGTTGCTGGACCATGCATCCAGCCTGTCCAGGTCTCTTTGTAGACCTTTCTGGTCCGCATCTGATTTAATTCTCCTCATTAATTTCCCATCATCTGCAAACAGGGACACTTCTGAGTCTATCCCTTCCGTCATGTCATTCACATACCAAGAATAGCACTGGTCCCAGGACTGACCCCTATGGGACCCCGCTCGTCATAGGAGCCCACTGTGATACCTAATCACCGACCATGACTCGCTGTTGCCTCCATGTTAGGTATTCTCTGATCTTTTGCAGTGCCCTTCCTGTTATATGTGCCCGATCCTCTAGCTTCTGTACTAATCTCTTGTGAGGAACTGTGTAGAAGGCCTTCTTGCAATCCAAGAAAATGCAATCAAGCCACCTCTTCCTCTCATTTCTTACTTCAGTTACCTTGTCATAAAACTAGTAGGTTTGTGACACTGGATTTGCCTTCCATGAATCCATGCTGGCTGTCATTTATAATCTTGTTCTGCTCCAGATGCTCCACCACTCTCCTCTTGATAACCTTCTCCATGACTTTGCATACTATACACGTCAGTGACACAGGTTTATAGTTTAGTGCTTCATTTCTGTTTCCTTTCTTAAAGTTGGGGACTACATTTGCCTTCTTCCATACCTCAGGTAGTTGCCCAGTTTCAAGGGAAGTGTTGAAGATTTTGGTTAGTGTCACACGTAGTGTCCCTGCTCCCTCTCTAAGGACTCATGGAGAGATGTTGTTCGGTCCCACCACCTTTGAGGTATCAAGGTCACTTAGGAGCTCATTCACCTCCTCCTCAGTTGAGTGTAATTCATCCAACACTTGTTGGTATATCCCTTGTTGGTGTACCCCACTGTTTTGTCTTCCCAGTGTCCCTTCAGTCTCCACTGTAAATACTTCCTGAAATCTCATGTTGAGCTCCTCACATATTTCTTGGTCATTTCTTGTCAGCTCCCCTTCTTTCCTCAGCATGATTACCTGGTCCTTGGCTGTTATCTTCCTCCTGATGTGGCTGTAAAGCAGTTTCGGGTCAGACTTGACTTCCGATGCTATGTCGTTTTCATACTGCCAATGGGTCTCCCTCCTTATCTGTGCATATTCGTTTCTAGCTCGTCGACTAATCTCTTTATTTTCCTGAGTCCTTTGCCTTCTGTACTTTTTCCATTCTCTAGAGCACTTAGTTTTTGCCTCCCTACACCTTCGGATAAACCAAGGGCTCGTTCTGTTCCTCCCATTATTTCTGTTACCCTTGGGAACAAATCTTTCCTATACCTCCTTGCATTTTGTTGTTACGAAGTCCATCATTTCGTTCACTAACTTTCCTACCAACTCCCATTCCCACTGAACCTCCTGCAGGAAGGTCCTCATTCCTGTGTAGTTCCTCCTTTTATAGTTTGGCTTTTCCCTTTCTACTCTGTTACCCTCTCCACTTTTAGCTCCACGATGTATTCAAAGCTCAGAACCACGTGATCACTTGCTCCAAGGGGCCTTTTATATGTGATGTGCTCAATGTCTGAGCTACTTAGGGTGAATACAAGGTCCAGTCTTGCTGGTTCATCCTCCCCTCTCTCTGGTAGTGTCCCTAACATGTTGGTGTATGAGGTTTGTCAGTACCACATCCAACATCTTGGCTCTCCATGTTTTATGGCCCCATGTGGCTCCATGTTTTCCAAATCAATCTCCCTGTGGTGTGTGTGTGTGTGTGTGTGTGTGTGTGTGTGTGTGTGTGTGTGTGTGTGTGTGTGTGTGTGTGTGTGTGTGTGTGTGTGTGTGTGTGTGTGTGTGTGTGTGTGTGTGTGTGTGTGTGTGTGTGTGTGTGTGTGTGTGTGTGTGTGTGTGTGTGTGTGTATGTGTGTGTGTGTGTGCAGTGCCCATCTGCTATTCTAGCATGTATTGTGTCCTGCTGCTGTTCTTATGTCCAACTACTGCTCTTGTCGAGTGTGCTGTGTTCAGCAGGTATTTCTTGTTCTGAGTTTGTGTCCAAATGTTGTTTTTATGAGTACTGTGTCCAGTTGACATTATGTTTCTTGTGTTCAGTTACTACGCTTATTTATGTAGTGTCCAGCTGTTGTTATTGCTGTGTTTATTGTGTGCAGTTGCTGTGTTGTGCCCTGCCTACACATAGAGATGAATTAATTCAGTATGCCTTTATTATGCAGGAGTATTTGGAGAAACAGTGACACACCCTAAAGCTTGAAGTTTTGAAATGACTTGTGCCTTCAGGCACTGATACCCAACGGTTATGTACACGAGTCATTCAAGGCACCTATGTATAGAGACGAATATTGAGTACATTTTCGGCTGATGAGAAATGTTTTACCAGATAAGTTTGTTTGAATATAGGGAATACTTAGCTGATAAAAGAGAGCAAATCGTCTACACAGCAGCCCCTGCAGACGAGGTCTTGAGTAGCTGTCTTGATCATTTTTCAACGGGCTGAAATGAATTATATTTTGTAAGATTATAAATTACCCCTAGGGGGTGTTATGTCAGCATATTTCATTCACTGACTGCTGACAAACTTACTTGTGTGGACTCAAAAGTCCGCTTATCACCTGGGTTTATGATAAGTGACTAACTCGTAACTTCGACTCAACTGCGCAGTCAATAGTAGTACATCACGAGTTAGAACACTTACCTGGGTATATGTATCTGACCCGTAGTTACGCCCGGATATCCGATGAGTTGATTGAAGAATAGTGTTCTTTGAAGAATGTTGCACTACACTGTTGGATCACAACACTCGTTGTTGCACTGTTCATCAATAATTGTTCACACAATATCACTAAAAAGTTGATCCCACTTCTCTGTAAGTGTTTATCGTGTTTTGTGACACACTTTGTTCACACTAATGCACGGATCAGTGTTCTTTGTTGGTTATCCTGGCATCAGTGTGACTCTCAGTAGAGTCAAAAGTAATCTGAAGACACCACAGCCCCCTACACCGTCACTGCCCCTAGCATATAAAGGAAAAGCTGACCTAGTACTTTTTGCTTCCTTGCCACTTCCTCCATAAAGCAAAGCAGAATGTTTGATTCTTGCTGTCTTAAGCATAGACAACAATGTACACTATCTTTACCATGGTAATAAAGTGGGAGCAGGATTTTCCTTAATTGTCCTGCTAAGATAAGAGATGGACTGTCTTTCATTAAACTACAATTTGCAACACTGGAGTCTTGTACGGAGCGGCGGTCGCTTGACCACGTCGCATACTCGTACTGCATCTGGGATCAATTACTTGCTGTAGCAGTAAGATGCTTGCCCCTTCTGAGAGGGCTGGGCCCCTCAGGGCTGAAAGGGGCTGAAGGGGGCTGATGCCCCCCTTCTGGAGAAAATTTCTCCACACTGGGGGGCAGCGGAGGTTTGCTGCAGGTGAACTATTCATCACTTAACATTAATTTGATTTTCTCACTCGCCACCACTGCTGCTTGTCTTTTCTGGAGAATCACTAATCTGTTTCTGGAGAATCACTAATTTTATTTTCAACACTGTGTAATTCTAATGGCACTAGTTTGCTTTGCTTAAAACATCAACTGTCCTGATGATTCCATTTGCATCAGGATATATGGTCACAATTTTTCCAAGTGGCCAATGGGACCTCGGACCATCATTGTCAATAATCACTATGTCACCAGGACTTAAGGACTTATGATTTTCAGGAACACCAGCTCCATAGAAGTGTTCTCTCAATGGGGTGAGATAGTTTTCTCACTAAATTTTTTTCTCAACGTTCAATCACTTTATTAAGGTGTTTGAATTTACGTCTGAATTGCTCAGGTTCGAAATAGTAGGATCCTCTATAATTTCTTTATCATTCATGGGAGGAACAGGTTCGAGCCTTCTGCCATGGAGTAAATGAGATGGACTTAACACTTCTTAATTGTCCAGATCATCGGTAACATAAGTTAGAGGTCTTTGTAGATGAATGGTTCAGAGAACCGACATGTTGATAAATTAGACACATGTGCAAGAGTTGCACATGTGTCTAATTTATCAACATCTCGGTTCTCTGAACCATTCATCTACAAACTCCTGGGTTAGTATACAAAAACAGTTGTTCAGAACAGGAAGTAACACAGTAGCACAGCACCAACTCGCACACATATGGAATATTTTTTCTAAATAAGGAACAATAAAGCAACAGCTACTAAATGCAATAAAATGACGCAGGACACTTCAGGGAAGAGAGAACACGAAGAAATCCAGGTGACGAGCAGCTATCAGACAATGGATATTGTATCATTGTTGTGGTTGTGTGAAAGCAGCAACGACATCTGACAACCACTTGGAATACCACAATACAATGACTTCACGATGTGCATAAGACGAACACTGGAGCTTCTCGTCAAGCTACGGTAACATGACCAGAAAGACGTCCTGACATCAACCGGATTTTCTTCACTTTGTCCCACTGTCTGAAAATATATCTCGACACTATACATAAAGAGAAGAGCCGTAGATGTCATGACAACCCACAGCTGAGGCGCTGTGCGGACTTAGGTAGGTGGTCAGCTTGCTTGGAGCGTGAAGCCACTAGGCTAGGCCGGGTACCAAAATATTGCGAGAGGTGTCATATGTAAGCTTACTGCAGATAACGGTGTAGTAGTAGGGACAACTTCACTGGCAGAAGCCGGTGGCTCAGAACTGGGTTGGAAGTGGTAAGGAGCTAAGGCATGAATGATCACTGCAAAGTTGTGGACATAGCAGGAATACAGGAAAAGGCACTTTGGCATAAATACAACGCCGGCTTATCTACTATTGAGTTGGCATAGCAGTAAAGAACTGGCTTGTTTCGAGCCCACTCTGTGTCAACCGCGCAGTACGACAATTAGGGCTTAAAAAAGGCTAGAAAACAGAGCAGGAACATGCAACACCGCATGCTGACTAACTGAAGTGAGTGACAGTTAACTGTTGCTCAAGACAACACGGCTAGTGTTTGCCCGGTAGGGAGACAACGCCAGAAGTCCCCACAAATTTCCACTGATATTCCAATCACTAAGTCACTGCTACCCACCAGTCTTGTCATATACTACCTGGACAGAGATGGGTTCACCCAGTATAATGGGAAGTGAATAGACGATTCTGACTCTACCTTTATTGTACAGAAGTATATGTATATAGAGCAGAAGTGATGCACGTCCTCACCCAAGCTTCAAGTTTTAAAATTATGAAGCATACAGCCAACATTTTTCTTTCAAATATGATTATGATTATTTCACTTTCCTTGCAACCAGACTTTTGGATTCTCTTCTCACTGATAAGCTTTTCAGTGTACTTGATAATACACAACAAACATCGCTTTCAACTGCAAGCAGATTCCTCTGTTTGGACTTAACATGCAACAGACCTGAAATCCACTCTCACACATGTAAGTTGATGCAAATGGCAAAAGAAATTTGACTGCATGTGTTGACAAATTTGGGTAAGAAACAATCATACTGGCCCAACATTTTTCCGTGGTAGACCGCTGTTACACGTCTTTAGCTGCCAAATAATTTTTCTGGTCCAAGAATTCCTCCTGCATAGCCTCTGGAACTCCAGGAACATCTGTTACGAATGGCTTCCTGATGAAAGAAAACCCATCCCTTGTCATGTCCTCCTCCGGAAAGTATCGCTGAATTTCATCCCACAGCTTTTGTAAATGTTCGAGAATATGCACCTGAATTGCTTCCTTTTCCCCTAGCATGGCATCCACACATGGATATTGAACTAAATTTTTATCTTTGACTTTTCCGATCCAGAGTTCTAATTTCTCAAGAAAAGCCTTGATGATTCCTTGGTGAGAGAACAGATTTGCTCCTTTCCCTTGCAGCTGAAGATTCAGTTTGTTCAAGATACCAAAAATATCGACAAGTTATGCTAGTTCTAATTCTGACAGTTCTAGCATATTTGTAAAACCTTTCCCTTGAGACTGGAGAAATAGAATCAGTTATTCTCTCAGTTCAAAAATTTTGTTGACTACATTCCCTGATGACAACCGCCGTCGGAACCCATGTCCTGGCATAATTTTCTGAAGAGTCTGGTGTTCACTGCTGACGCTTTGATGTAATTAACCACCCCCACCCATCCTTTGAAAATGCTATTCAGGTGATCAGGTAGTGATTTTGATGCCGGTGCCTCTATGTGAATGAAACAGTGAACTCTGGTTACCAGTGGAGCACGCTGTTTCACCAACGCTTAAAAGCCTGATCTTGAGCTTAGCATCGCAGGTGCACCATCATTGGTAACACCCACCAAATTTACCCAATCTATACTATTTACTTCAAGGATATTGTTAATAATTTCTAACACATCCTGAGCCCTTGTGGTGGTATCAAGAGTCCTACAAAAGAGAAACTCGTCTTTGAAGTCTCCCTCAGCCATGTATCGTGCAAATACCAATTGCTGAAAAGACAGTAAGACATCAGTTGATGCATCCAACTGTATGGCAAACAACAGAGATTTCTTTATTTCATCCACAACTTGTTCATTAATATTTTGTGAGATCTCATTTATCCGTCTCGACACTGTGTCATTAGAAACTTATATATCATTCAGCTTCCGGGCTGCATCGTCTTCGCCGACAACAAGCTTCACCATTTCGTTTGCACAGGGTAACACAAGTTTCTCCACAGTCGTATAAGGCTTCTTGGCCTGTTCTACTTTGTATGCGACAATGTAGGAAGTGCGCACTGCAATGGTGTTTTTTTCATAGAATGTACCTGTCGTGTCAAGGCGCTGCCGCTGGAAAAGTGATAACTGCAGCTCGAAATATTCTTCATCCCTTTCAACAAATTGGGGTGGCACCTCTCGAGATGGAGTTTAAGCTTAGCTGGCTTCAGTGAGTCATTCCCCAAATCTTTGAAACAACACACTGTGGTAATTCCATGCCATCTTTTTCTTGACAGGTGAAGCCGAATTTAGTGTAGTTGTCTGACAATATAACGTTGTGGACAATATAACGAAATATATTTATTATATGTCGAGTTTGGCATTAATAAAGATATGAAAAACAGAAGATAATAATCCACATGCAATAATAAAACACCATCAGTTTCATAAACAACATAAACCAGCACAACACACAGCATCACAACACAGCACACAGCAGCACAACACAGCACACAGCAGCACAACACAGCACACAGCAGCACAACACAGCACACAGCAGTATAACAACTGACCAGGAATATTTCACACTATTCTAATCTTCCTCCCAGCTTCCTGTTATATTGCATTTTATAGTAGAAAACCAAATCAGCTTACACCACACCTGTAAAACAGTGCAGGGCGAAAGATACAACTTATCAGCTCAGCAGTTCAGTATTTACTGCAATGAACAACAGGAATGGCCCGCGCTCTCACACGCGTGTGCACACACACACACACACACACACACACACACACACACACACACACACACATGATGTCACGAACCAACTGCCTCAACAGACATGGTTCATGTGATATCGCTTCCGCAGTTTGACTGTCGCTGCAGCTAACATAGGCGAATCCATTATCCGACCACCCTCGTTCACGCTGGTCAATGCGCATATCGCTGATCCACACTTTATTTTCGATAAATTTAAGACTATATGCACCAATCTTCAGTTTATTGCCAAATAGCGAACGTTCTGTGGACTACCCAAAATGTCACCATGGACCACCAGTTGAGAACCACTGCTCTAGACAGTTATACCTAACGGACGGTACACGTACCACTGTAACATAACTCATACTACTGACAGTTTTTTTTTTTTATTTTATTTAAAACCCAGGTACAAAATAGATATGGGTGCATAAAATAATGTCAACGAGATACCAGGCACTAACAAGATTATTATTATATAATAAATAATAAAATCAAAACACAGGAAAATATAAACACTATACAAATAAACAATGTGACAAAAACAAGCACACAGAAGTACACACATACACAAGCAATCATGTATTATACAACGCGATACTACATCTGGCATATAACTAGGCGTGGCTTCCGCCTGCCAACACACAACGTATCCAAGACTTAATCTAAGAACTCAGGTGCCTCAAAGAGCACAACAATCCGTTAATTTGGGCGACTACCACGGTGTTATTATCACTGACTAAGGATAGACATTTACAGTTCAAAAGTGGAACAGGATGACGCTACAATTCACAACAATGAAAATATCTAATATAACAAAACGAAACTACACTGTGATATTTGACATCTCAATAAACACAAATGCCAGCAGCTATAAGTGAACTTATACACTGACGAGATGCACACATTGAAAAATGCTGCCTCCACATACAATTCAAACTCCATCACAGCTTACAGAAAAACAAATACTTGCATAGATACTTATACTATTGAAAAACACACGAACACGGCATAAAGTATAAACGGAAATAAGAAAACGTTCAACTGTGCTAGGAAGCACACCATATACAAAATGTACACCAATGACTTGTAATTGAGGCAAAAATGACGAGAAACATTCCTAAAAGTTGTATATACAAAGCACGTAAGATATATCATCACCGTTACATAGGAGACGCACATAAACTCGGAAAACACAAAACATTCACGCACTTGACAAACACAATTAGACACAGCTGACCAGCCCGTTAGATTACCCACTGAACACTCACAACTATCTCAAATCTCGTAACTCCAAGGCTTTATATTCAGGCGGGAAGTCTCTCTCCCATCTCCCCTCATATACCAACCTATTTCGACATTTTGTCCTATAAATCGTCCCCGCTAAAACCCTAATTCTACTGTTACCATCAACATGCCTCATAGCCCATGACACGAAAATATAATCGGCCACAACGTACGACACCGCACGTTGTACTCGCAAGTCAACCCCACCTACATCAAAGCTCAACGCCCGGAGTACCGACAGACCTCCCGACCCCCACCAAACGCAAAACCCTACTGAACCACTCTCGTACCATACCTAAAGTCTCACAGAAATACACAACATGAAAAGCAGATTCCTCCATCCCGCATGCCAGACAACCCCAGTCTTCCCCCAAACGCCTATTATACAACACCCCGGACGGCAAGATTCCATGTAAAAATTTAAAAACCACTTCCCGTACTTGAGCAGGCAGACGCAACTGTTGAACTCGCCTCCATATATTACCCCACGCGTACATGGGATACATTCCTTCAACTTGCACCACGACTACCTCCCCACCCGCCCTTTCTAAGGTACATAATTTTACACAGCGCACGTCCCTCATGTTCAATAATACGCGAAGCATCGCGTCGCACCAAATTAAATTCCTCCCTCTCCATCACCTGCGCAGGTCATGATATAATTCACTTAACCCACCATGCATCCCACCCAGTCGGAGAAAACGACGCTTCACGTAACATGCCATGACACGAGCCTCTAGAGGAATGAGACCCAACCTTCCCTGTTGCATTGGTGTCTCCACCACCGCTCTTGTGAGCCAATCGCAACCTGAACCCCACAAAAATCGATAAACTCTATGCAAAAGACGTTTTACGTCCCCCTGCAACATGCCATACTTTGCTATAAAGCAGGACATTAATGACCACCGCCCTCTGATGCAGGGTTAAATGTCGCGGCCGTAGACTATTTAAGCGCCCCAAGACACTATGTACAACCCTCCCCGAATTGCACGCCCTCATCTGATCGACCTCCCGCATATAATAAATACCACATATAGTGATACGATCAACCACAGTCCACCCCTCTGCATCCACCCCATCCCCCACCCACTCCCCCAACTCCAAAATCTTCGATTTTTCTCTATTAGCACACTTCCCCATAGCCTTGCCAAATATGTCAACAAGTCTCCCAACAAAACCCAATTGCTCCCGTGAACGTAATAACACAGTAGTATCATCTACATAACCCACAAGGGTCGGTCGACCACTACTCGGACCCCACAATGTCTCTACTCCCCGCCCACAAACAGCCCAGCAAAAAGGGTCCTGCATACATGCAAAAAGCATTTGAGACATGGGGCATCCCTGATGAATGCCCCTGCTCAAGTGTACAAAAACACCTAACTTGCCATTAATTTGTACTTTAAATCCCGCTCCATTGTCCAACGAATGGGCCCACATGATGACCTCATTTCCAAAACCCTGCCATCTCATAAATTTCCACAGAACCTCCCTTTCCACACTATCAAAAGTGGCTCGCCAGTCTAAAGCCAAAACACCACCCCCACCCCTCACCCCGCATTCCTCAACAAACTCCCTGATATTCCCATGACCATCATACACTGACCTACCTGGCACACCAAACTGACTCTTATGGATTACCTTATCAAACACTTTCTTAATTCTATTTATCAAAATTTTCGCATATAGTTTATAGTCACTACACATCAACGATATGGGACGGTAGTCCTTAATCACTAACGGCACATCACATTTCCTAACTAAGACCAACACTGCCGTACGCTGAGACAGACCTAACCCCCCCCCCCTCCTTCATCGCATTGAGTAAACGAACCATAAAAGTCCGTATTACCTCCCAATGTTTGATATAAAATTCACAAGGGATGCCATCAATGCCTGGAGCCTTACCCTTACTCATTCCTTGTAGTGCCTCCCACACCTCTGCCTCAGATATAGGCCCACCCATGAGAAGGCGATCATAATCATTTAACTCGCATCGTACTCCTCTCCCCAAATCCTGTATCGCATGCTCACTCACGTCTTTACTTTGCATCTGGAGCTTACTCCAAGTATCGACATAAAAACTTATCCCCTCAGTTGTTGTTAAGACCTGTCCCTCACTATACCCGTCAACTTCATCCTGCACCACTAAACTCACAATTTCAGTCGCTTTTTGCCTTTGTGTCTGACTTCGTAAGACACAAGCAGACGGCTTGTCACCCCACAAAGCCTCCTCCACCCCACTCGAAATGCGCGCCCCATCGAAAACCTTATTTTTCAATACCTGGATTTGTTCTTTAATAGCGTCGATCTCATCCACTGGGTAAACCCCAGATGCCTCTCCCTGCGCATAACATTGTCGTAGATGACCCTCCAGGTACCTCTGAAAACCATACTCCAAGCGAGTGGCCTCCTTACCCCGATGCACAAAAAAATTCTTAATTCGAGGCTTCACAACCTCATCCCACCGTCGTACTAAATCCCACCCCTCCCAGGAGTCTACTCCGATAGACGCCCAGAAGTCCGCGAATAGTTCCTTATCATCCACACTTTGTAGCATCCGCATATTCAGTTTCCAGTATCCCTGAAAATGATGCGGGAGACCCCCCCAGTCGAGCTCTACAAAAACTCCCCGGTGGTCGGAGAAAAAGACATTCAAACCATACATTGAACGCATAGAGTCATTGATTAGACTCTATGACCACCCCGGCCGGGGGTATGGTTTGTTTGCAATCGTGTCATTACGACACATACACCCATATCTAAACATGCCGCATAGCCCCTATGCACAAAAGTATGCTCAATCCCAAAGTCACGTCCTCCGCATACATCTACCAACCCCAACCCAGACAACAAGTCACCCAAAACAAGCGAACAGAAACCCGCCCCCTCGGTTCAATGTCTTTACGGTGCACCACACAGTTCCAGTCACCACCGACCACTGTAATTTCTGGCAGAGACCTCAAATAATATACCAAGACATCTCTAACAAAAGTATTTTTAATATTAACATCATGTTCAGCCGGCCCATATACCCCTACAAAACCAACCCTTCTACTACCCCAATCCCCCACTACTCGCACCACGCGATCCTCCCCCCTTCCTCCCAGTGTCTCAACACAAACGGGCTGGTCGCTTTTATCAACACAGCCACTCCACTTTTTAGACATCTGGAGTGAGTCACATAAATGTCATAACCATCCATCTCAAACAAACTTCCTACCTTATGGTTATGTTCTTGCAAAAAACACACATCCACTGCAAAACGATTCAACCACTCACGCACCTGCACACACTTTCTGACAGATTTCAAACCATTAACATTAATAGTTACACACCTAACTGTGTTAAAGGTGGCTTTCCTCTAGGGGCTACCACTCCCTTTTTCTCTTTGCGCCGGCAAGCACCCAAGGCACTTCCCGCACCTTTGGCAATCCCCGTGATATTACCTGCTGTCCTGGACTCGCGCGACCTCCCCCCACCCGTGATTTCCGACCACGTCTTCTTCCCTGAACGTTGTCCAGGGGTCAAGACATCATCGGAGTCGGACGGGGTAGCTGCAAGCTTCCTAGAAACAGCATCTTCAGACATGTCAGTACTTGGAGTGTTCTCCTTGTGAATTTCTGCCTCATCAGTATGAACTCTCGAACTCTCCAACTCTCGAACTCTTTAGCTATCTGATCAGCATCATCTGCACGTAATCTCCCCTCATCAGAACACGGCACAGAATCAGACTCATGTGATGCTAATAGGTCACTCAACGCAGATACAATGTCGGCCTCCATATCACCCGCCTCTCTTGCTAGAGGGATTTCACTGTTCACATGTTCCACCTCGTCAAGGGAGGCAGTCCCAGGTAGAGTCACACAAGATGACTCTAGTAGCATGGCCTGATCAACCTCAGCACTCCATGATGTCAGACGCGGCGAGTTCTCGACAACCTCCTCTTCCAGAGCCTGACGGGGTACCTCACCGTCAGGACGACGACCACGCCCCGATGGCGGCTGGCGCTGAACACATTGAGCCGCTATGTGATCCAAAGCGCCGCAGAGGCGGCAAGTTCTTCTCTGTCCAGGATACGTAACGTACACCTGGGAACGAAAATCCTCCAGTTGTACGTATGAAGGAATCGGCTGACGCAGGGACATTTTCAACGTAAATGACCCCTCCTGAAGACCAGCATAGTGGCCGTCAGACCACCTACCCATGGTGACCAGGTGGATCTTCCCATAACGTTCAAAAACGTCACGTATATCAACTTCATTGGCCTCAAAAGGCACGTTTCGCACACGTACCCACGTATAGTATCGTGAAACGTCATGCAACTGGACAGAAACTGCTGGGGTGACTTGCTTACTTATATCCTGGTACTGGGTCACAATCTTCTCGTAAATCTGAGTGTCACAAAACTTGACGAAGATCCATGAAGTTCCATTCAAGGCGACGCCACACAAGGGTTCACGTTGAATGCCATATGTATCACGAATGACTGCTGGCATTAACACATTTACTGATTCGCTGGTGATAGAACCCTGCGTTAGTTGAATACAAACAGTATTAACACGTCGGCGAAACGCAGTCGCCATTGTTGTTGATGTTGTAAAAACTCCTCCACCAGGTGTCGGGACTGAGGAGAAGCAGCTGACAACCGCTCAGCACAACGTCTGAGCAGAGAATTACTACTGACAGTTGCTCTTGTGTGTGTTGTGTCTTGCTGCAGTTCTTGTGTGTGTTGTGTCTTGCTGCAGTTCTTGTGTGTTGTGTCTTGCTGCTGTTCTGATTGTATATACTGTGCCCAACTGCTGGTCATATTGTATATATTGTATTCAGCTGCTGCTGTAACGTTTGTTGTATCCAACAAACTGTGTCGCCTGAGCAGTTAGTTTATTGTGCAACCAGTGTCCATCGTGTGAACGGTAATGTAAAAAACAGGACTACAGAGGTCACAATGGGTCTTTGTCAGACCTCATTGAGCATTGTTACATCACTAGAATGAAAAATTAATCATTTCATATTTTACAATTACTTCATATACATGTATCTGATGTATACAATACAGTACGGAATACAATGTCAAAAAAACAAGATATCTTATCATCACTAAAATAACATTAATCAAAACATTAATCATATCTCCTATATAAAAACAGTTCATTCATCAAGTTGATGCAAAATGTGGATACAGCCTCAAAATTTCACATATCTTATTACAATGAAGTGTTTTGCCATATCCTGTAAGGTTTGCATGGAGGTGTCCTTGAAATGTTGGATGTTTGGACACTAAGATATAATGCTCCAATGTACAGACCTGTCTATTCGCACACTACATTTTTTGTCACTGACGTCTCCATACGAACCGTACTGCGAGAGATACTCTTAGCCTAGCTTTAGTCTAACAATAACATCTTGCAATCTACTGATCTTGTTACTTTCTTCACAGATATGTTTAAGTTAACGCATTTCATCATGATGGACAACACATCTGCAAGTTCCTGTGTATATTGTTCTACTTTCTTTAAGCTCGTTTGATAGTTCCTTTCTGACTTTTCGTAACTTCTGTTTGACAAATAGAAATTATACTAATTTTTCTCTTTGTTTAACGCTTGTTTAGCAAATTCATCAACTCATCATGCTCCCGGAACCCTGTGTGAAAGAGAATTCACAAAAACTTAACTATAATCCTTTTCTTAATAATTGGTGTTTATCTGTTACCAGCTTTATACGGCAGCACGATACATTCAGGTCTCAGGCATTTTAGAGCAAGTAATGAGGAAAAAGTCATTTACAGTTAAACTGTGTGGTCATAGTTTCCAAAAGCTTGAGAGCAATAAGTGCGACGAGCAACTCGGTTTATAAAGTGGAATCCCAATTATTTATTTTAATACCATTAGACTGGTTTACGATAACAGCAGTTATGCTCTCTCACCATCAGGGTTAAGGAAGTCATCAGCAAATATAGTTTGTGTGATAGTATTCCTTGGCTTAAGATCGTGTATGTGTATGGTTTGTTGTAGTTCAAAGTGGTTTGTTGTAGTTTACAGTGGTTTGCTGTAGTTCACAGCGGTTTGGTGTAGTTCATAGTGGTTTGTTGTGTGTAGCATGCTAAGAGTATGTTTATTTGGCTTATGTCACACACTCATAAAGACACTCTCCCTACCAGCGAACCAGATGCTAAGAGTATAATGTGCGGAGCTCCCTTGTTATGCTAGCACCTTGGTTCAACCAGCCAGCCACAAGGAAACCCACCAAAGTTGTGAAGTGATGTTGGAAACTCGTGAAGCAACACTGAAGAGTCTGGTCGAGGACGGTTCTTTCCGTGTTTCTTGTTTGCAAATTGCCTTTTTTTGTACATATCCTCTGTATTTATTGTACAAACACTTTCATGCTGCTTGGTGAAGGAAATATTTACTCACTGCTCGTTCCTACCTTGGCTATTGTGCTACAACCAGGTGTGCAGAAAACGAGACTACACCTCTGTTCGTAATATTGTAGTTCATAGTGGTTTGATGTGGTTCATAGTGATTTATTACGGTTCCTAGTAGTTGTGGTTCATGGTTGTTATGGTGAATGTGGTTTGTTGAAGTTCATATTGGCTTATTGTGTTTCAGTGGTTTCCTTTAAGTGACATAACTGTGTGTGAAGGTGTAAGGGGCCCCTTCACACCCTCAAAGAGCATTTTGAAAGACTCTCCTCCTCCATATGAATAGAGAGGAAAATGAATAAAATTAGATACAACAAATTTTTATTAAATATAAGCAGAGCTCTTAAAATATAAATATTAAGGATGAAGCCGTCCTAAATGAAGCCAATGATGGAAAAATTAAATAAATCATGTGAAACAAGCTTCATACGTACAGAATGATGTTCTGAGACTTCCGTTGGTATGACAAAGCGCACAGGAATAGCTGGAATGGAATGGTAAGCAGTCACAGATGGTCATGACTATTGTGAAGCCCAGCTCCAGAATGTAACAATTTTTATGAAGGTGCGAAACTAACAGCTCAGCTAACAGAGTTGGCTGGCGGCAGTGGTAGACAACTGGAGATCGGCAACATCTGTCGAAATGATATAATAGAAGTGCAGACAAACCAAAAGGGGAAGGAACAGCAGTCTTCAAGGTGATGAAATCTCAAGTATCTGATCTATTATATTAGATTGTGCTGCTCGTCTCGTTTCGCATCTGTTGGGTGACCTGAACCATGCAGCAAGGCAGAGAAGAAGAAAAGGAAATTACGAACCGGACAAGAAGGCTGAAGACCTTTAAAAGTAATGGTGATAACTTAACATTATGTGTAACTATGGTAAAGTCAGGTCAAAGAAAAACCCAAGAAGAGTAGAATTCTTGTCTACATTAAATTAAATAGAAAATCTAAACATGAAATAACTAATCATCAGTGGAACTCTATACTTACGGACTTGAGAGCAGGTGGCCAAGTGATGCTACTCTGTCAAGAAGGGTCCCTGGATCCCTGGATCCCTGGATCCTTTGTTAAATCCCACCCGGTGGAGAAGGAAGGCGGGTGTGAAGATAACTGCTCAAATATCCCTTTCTGAACAATCATTCCACTAGTCATACCTCCTCTACCAGCCTTTCAGTCTTTCAACCTTATTTAATTAACTTTTCCTTCCTTGCAACCTATTTTAAGCAGTTATGTAGCTAAATATATTCAAATGTGGGCACAAGGCCATTTACATCAAAATTTCAACAAGTACAGTACAACGAGACCTCGCTTAGCGCCGAGGATGTGTTCCTGGAGATGGAACGCAATTATTCGTGGTCATTATAACATTACGTAAATGTACATGCGTGTCTGACAAAAATTTCAACCCGAGATATATGGTACAATATTGTATTTTATTTACAGTAATTTGTAGGAGTAGAAAACAATAATTTACAAAAAAAAATCCTTCGTTGGTGATAACTTTGAAGTCGTTGTTGCAGAATCTTGTATCTTATCTGCATTTTCGTTTAATTGTTCTGATCATGGATGTAGCCAAGTTTAAAGAGGTGCCGAGATCAACCTGACACTCACGAGCTTCCAAACATCCTGCCACTTGCAGTTGCACATCCATTCTAATGCTTTTTCTGGACATCTTTGATACACTACCATCACTGGAAGTTGCAGGCCATTTTTCCGATGTCATGGTTAAAAAAAAAAAAGAAAAATATTTGTGAGGGAGCAAGAACGTATACATGCACGGTAGAGGCACAGCTTGAGAGGGGTAGCATAACTGAGTAGTCACAATACTGTGGCTGGAACAATCCATTAAAAACTTTATTTCGAATTGCATCCCTTCGACGACGTTTTGGACTTTCCTGGACCATTGTCAAGTCACTTGTGGGCAAATATTACGAACATAAGAAGCAATTTTTACACCTTGTCGTAACCAGAGTTAGCAATACAGCAATGAACCAGGAATGACAGAGGCAAGAAAAACACAGCAGGGGTAGATTTCTCTACCCATGTACTCCTTCACAACTTATTTACAAGGTTAACATCTTAACTTTGCATTATAATAATGTGATAACCAAGAACCATTCAAAGAAACTAATGGATTCGAATAGAGTTGGAGAATGTCTGCTTTTCCAGCCAAACAGGTAGGCATGACATCACCTTGACTGGAGACGCATGCTCTCACCTGATTGGAGGGTTGAACTGGACAATAAATAAAGCAATGGGGCCCAAAAACTGCTCTACTTTGATTTGCCAGTTCACTTGTCGACACAACATACCGGTGGTTAGGTGATGAGCATCGAATAAAGTATAGCATACTCGAGGCAGCCATCCCCCAGAACACTGTAATGCCATCCCTCATATGGGAATTATTATTATTATTATTATTATTATTATTATTATTATTATTATTATTATTAATATTATTATTATTATTATTATTATTATTAATATTATTATTAATAATTTTATTATTATTATTATTATTATTATTATTATTATTATTATTATTATAATCAATACTAAGAGCTAGGCCCACAAGGGTCATACATCGCTGCAGGGCGGGATATGCTAAAGACGAAATATGCGAAGATCAGAGACCAGCGAGGGAGGAGTATGCAAAAGGTAGAGTTAATAAGGTTGGTGAGGAGTGCTAAAGGGAAAATATAATAAAAATTAGCATAGTAAAGCTGTTGCTGACAAAAAGTCAAAGAGGAAATGTATGTCAAAGATGAGGCTGTTGGCCGCTGGGCGTTAGAGCTGTGACGACGTTGGAGGTAAATTCTGCGTATCCGCTTGTAGACAGAACAGTCTATTAGTAGATGACAAACCGACAATGAAACTAGACAATTCGTGGAGTGGCGCTAGGCGCTTCTCCATGAGATACCTATAAGTAAGGCGTGTGTGTCTGATAAGAAGGCGGGAGAGTGTCTCCCAGACACAACAACAATGATAAGATGACCAGAAACCCGAACAAGGTTTGACAGAATAACAGTTTGTTATGAATTATCTCGGACCGCCATTGTTGCCAATGGTTGCGAAGCTGTGTAGAGATTACTGTAAATTGGCCTGAGAATGGAATATCTCTATATGAAACGAAAGTTGTATGAGCAGCTGACCGTGCAGTAGAGTCTGCCTGCGCGTTGACCCAAAACATCAAGATGGCGCGGGACACAGCAGAAAACATCATCTTCATTTTTACTAGAAATACTGCGCAACCAAACTTGTGTAAGGAAAACAAGGGGGGTGAGGAGAATCATCTTTTTGAATAGCCTGTAAAGCACTAAAGGAATCCTAAGCCACAAAGAATGTTTAGGTAGGCAGGGAGGCAATATGTATAACGGCGATGAGAACTGCATATGGCTCAGTTGTGAAAATGCTTGCTGAGCCCATTAAACGTCCAAGAATTTACAATCATCAGTGTAAGCTGCAACGGCATGAGATCGGAAATGATTAAGAAAAAAAATGAGCGAGAAGCTTCGGCAGATAATTGAGCTTTCGCGCACGGAAGTGGGGAAGAACAGACACGAATCGTCGGAATTTCCCAAGGGGATGACAAAACTTAGATGCCGGATTGAGGTATATAGCGGGGTAAGTGACGAGAGGCCAAGAGAGAGTGAATACGATGAGAGAAGGGATGTAGTAAAGAGGAGCTGCAATCAAATGAAAGACCTCTACTAACGACTGTTACCATCCTATATGAAGAATGATGGTGATGGTCATGAGAGAGGACATAATATCGGAGACAATAGAACATTCGCCTCTGCATATAGACTCACGACCGAGAACGAACAAAAAGCATCTAGACACCTAGATAAGTGGGATCATATTTAGAAAGAGTTGCGGGAGAGGCTGCAGAATATATCTGGTCACAATAATCCAGTTTCGATAAGATTAGGGCAGAATGAAAACGAAGGAGAATTCGTCTATCAACTCCCCAAGAAAGACGGGCAAGGGTTTCAAAAAAGTTCGGCTACGACAAGTTGCTTTCAGAGAGGTAATGTGAGGTTTCCTGGACATCCGCCGATTAAATAAAAGGCAGACAAACCTAACCGTATCTCGGTCAGGGATACGAGGACCATTCAGGTATAACGCGGTAGTTTCAAATTTAGGTTGGATAAGTACATGAGTGGGAGGGGTTGGATTTGAGTGGGACTTTCACATCAGAGTTTATTTCTTGGGTGGCATTGAAAATTGGGTTGGGCAAATGTTTTGTTAGTGGGATGAATTGTAAAGGACCTGCCTAGTATGGGCCAGCAGGCCTCCTGCAGTGTTCCTCCTTTCTTATGTTCTTATGTTCTTATTAGAGACAACAGAGCCTCTAGTAAAAGTGATCGGTTGTGTTTTAGTAACATAAAATTTAAACCCATGAGTAGTGGCTCAATGTGAAACACGGTAGATCAAATTTGAGATGGGTAAACAGAGGCAAGGTCATGGATAGCAAATAGAAAAAGAATGATGCTAAGAACACAAACCTGAGGGACAAAGTCCGGGGAAAAACATGTATTAACCCGGACACAGAAATGTCTCTTGGACAAGAAATTTTTGAAGAAAATCCGCAGATTGCCACGAAGGCCTAAGAAATGAGCTCGGGTCTAGATGTTATATCGCCAGGTAGTGTCTTACGCTGTTTCAAGATAAAAAAAATGGCTGCAATAGCCAATTATTTACTAGCAAAGGCATTACGAACATAGGAATCTTAATGGAGTAAGGAGTCAATAGTAGATCGGCCCTTACGGAGGTCAAATTGACGAATGGAAAGACAGTTGGGTCTCCAAATACCATACCTAACATCTATTTACTCGACGTTCTAGCAACTTGCAAACTGTTAGGTAAGACACATATGCAACAGTTAGGTATCTTTATTATGAAACGTTTCGCCTACACAGTAGGCTTCTTCAGTCAAGTACAGAAAAGTTGATAGAAGCAGAAGATACTTGAAGACGATGTATCTTCTGCTTCTATCAACTTTTCTGTACTTGACTGAAGAAGCCTACTGTGTAGGCGAAACGTTTCATAATAAAGATACCTAACTGTTGCATATGTGTCTTACCTAACAACCTGTCGGTATTTTATACCATTTTAATGTTCAACTTGCAAACTGCACCAGTAAGAGCAAAGGGTCGATAATGGGAGGCAACTTGTCCCTAAGAATCTGGTTTTTATAGTGGGAGGCATCTTGGCCCGAATTACCTGGTTTACGAAAGGGTGTAGATGTTACAGTCCTAGAGGTAGGAAGTACAGTGCCTGCACTGTGAAGGATGGGTGTGGATGTTACAGTCCTGGAGGCAGGAAGTACATCCATGGAAAAACGGCAGTTTTTCCATGGATGATGAATCCTTTGCGACGAAACAAAATTAAAGGATTGTGAGGGCCGTCGGATGTAAATATTGAAGAATACAAATATGAACAACATAGGTCCAGTTGCCGATGGTTGGCAAGCGGAAAGTCTTGTCTCAAGTTCTTGAAGCGCAAAAGACCTTTTATAATACTTTTCTGTGCTAGAAGACAAATCTAAAGGTGTTAACTCTCTTGCAGATTTGAAGGCAAGAAACGAGGGGCTCAGATGGAACCCCTGGGATATATGAACAAGATTTCCAATTACTGTGGCAACATCAGCAGGGTCTGCAATGCTGACACCGACAACCCTAAGAACGGGAGCTGGGTCCGAAGAGTACCTGCCTACTCAATTCCCGTACTTTTTTTCCAAACTTCACCTGTAGAGGAAGTAGAAGTGACAGTAAAAACATAATCTCGCCAACACGTGGGTTTTGCTTCACTCTTGACACGCTGGGAAGCCGCCCTCGCCTGCATAAAATCAAGGAGTCGTTCTGTTGGTCCTATTGTAACTATAACGGCTCCATGCAGCATGTTTCAAATGACACTGCACGAGCACAAGCAGGAGTCCACCACGGCACACATTTCTGAGGGTGCCTACCTGACGTTTGGGGGACTGCATTTGATGCTGCGGTAGATCGGTGTTCATCACTAGTTTTGTCTTTTTAATAAGGGCGGAGATGGCTTCCATTGTTTCAGATAACAGAAGCTACAGGAAGCATGGTGTCGGAGGGAGAAGATGTAGGACGAGTAGAGATTGGAGAGACAACGGAAGTTACCAAAGAAGAGAAAGATACGAAGAGGGGATACAAAGTGACGATTAGGTGGGGGGACGTCGTATAGACATAGCAGCATGCGGGTGAAAAGATGAAGGACAGTAGAAGACGATGAGGTAGGAACCTCAGAATCTAAGACTGCAAAAGGGTTAGACACAGAGGTGATTATGGAAGTAGGTACTACTAAGGTTTGGGGCCATCTAGCGACTCTAGAATAAGAAAGCCGTTTACCTGGAGTTTACCTGGAGAGAGTTTCGGGGGTCAACGCCCCCGCGGCCCGGTCTGTGACCAGGCCTCCTGGTGGATCAGCGCCTGATCAACCAGGCTGTTGCTGCTGGCTGCACGCAAACCAACGTACGAGCCACAGCCCGGCTGATCAGGAACTGACTTTAGGTGCTTGTCCAGTGCCAGCTTGAAGACTGCCAGGGGTCTGTTGGTAATCCCCCTTATGTGTGCTGGGAGGCAGTTGAACAGTCTCGGGCCCCTGACACTTATTGTATGGTCTCTTAACGTGCTAGTGACACCCCTGCTTTTCATTGGGGGGATGGTGCATCGTCTGCCAAGTCTTTTGCTTTCGTAGTGAGTGATTTTCGTGTGCAAGTTCGGTACTAGTCCCTCTAGGATTTTCCAGGTGTATATAATCATGTATCTCTCCCTCCTGCGTTCCGTGGGAGTCTCCCTTGAAGGAGGAGATGGAAATCTGCCATGGTGTATTGAGATCCTCTTTCTGTTTAAGACAGCGGATCTCTCTTTCACTTAAGAAAACACTGGTCAACGACGAGAATAAGCAAAGTGCTCCTCTTTACATTTAAGACAAGTGTGAGGTTTGCTGCAGGATGGACTGTTATGGTAGACTGCACCACAGACAGGGTATTCTGCTGCTGACCTGTAATATTTTTCTGGGTGGTCAAAGCGCCGATGGTTTCTCCATTGTTGTTGCCTAGGGATTAATTTCCGTATTTGTAAGTGCTGTCAAGCTATATAAACAGAAAGTGGAAGAAGTTCACGGCAATCAGAAGTTAACTTAGCAATATTACAAGGATAGCCTCTCCGCCCGCAGACAGGTTAATTATCAGGTAGTACATAATAACTCCAAGGCTGAGTGACTGATTACCTCATTTTTTGTATATAGTTCTACTGTCTTCTAATTATGTCCTAGAATCTGTATTGATAAAGCCACTGGATGGCGAAACGTCTACAATAAAGATATTGTACATAGTACATAATAGTCGACTTTAAGAATTGGAAGATCCTGGAGCTCGAGTTGCTCCATAATGTCATAACATAAGTGATTTATTGATTTAATTCATGTTAAGCACTAAACCCACATGGGTCATTGAGCGCAAGACGTAGTGGAGTCTTGATCTTCCATCTGCTGAACATCTGCTGCATTCACCTACTTGTCCAGTATCATACGTGAGAAAGTTTCCTTGAACGATGGTATGCGGAGGAACACTTCTGCAGAAAGAATTGAAGGAAATGTGTATAAGAACTGTGACTGGAGCATTGCCAGTGGTGCAGGAATGGAAAGACTGCGAGCTTGTTAAGCATTGTGCACCGTGACAGTGCATATACCACTTTTGATGCTTCGTTTAATGTGGCACATGAATGCCTTGCTGATACTATGGTCTGAAAGCTAGTCTGTAGATGTCTTTTGCAGATTAAAGAATTTAGTCCACAAGGTACCTAGAAACACAGAGTGTAAGGACAGAAGTTGTCTAGAAGGTAGTCTCTGAGAAGAGCCAGAAGTAACCGGGATAGCGTCGTCTGTTACAGAGTGGGTTCATTTGCACTGAGGACCAGATGTGGTCCATCCTGAGATGTGTGGACGATCCAAAAATCGATGCACATGAGAGGGGGAAGCCGGAATCATGGTCAAGGTCGTGCAGAGGTTAAACGTATCACAAGGGTCAGTCGGAACCTCGGTACCAGAGGTGGGCAACAAGCTGTTACCCGAAATAGGCGCCGAGTTCTTTGAGGGGTCTGAAGACTGGTCCAATTATGTGCCAAGGTCCTGGGAGGATACCTTTGGGAAAGGTAGGGGTGTGGGAATAAGGATTTCACGGATAAGGTCTAATAAGATTTCTTTTTTCTTTTTCAAAAAAGGGGGGAGTGTATGGAGGAATAGCTCCCTCTGTACCTATGAAGACCTTGGGACGGTCGGTTTTGCAGATGCCACATGGAACCCGTACCCTACCCTACCCTACCCTACCCTTCACGTCAATAAACCAGCAATCCAGGATAACAACCTCGCATCCACCGAGCCACATCGGCAATCAACCTTCCGGAACCAACAAGTAAGCCTCCAGAGATACATCTGTCATCGTAAGGACCCCCAAAGCCACCCTCCATATCTCCGGACGGTGAATAAGCACATCCCCAGATGTTCCAGAGTCCACGACAAACACCACCACCACCAAGGGCCTCAAGAGCTATAATTTCCGAGCAGAGATCCCCAAAGGCAGAACATAGGAAAGAGAGGAAAGGGAAGGGATGGGGGAAAGACTGGGTGAGGAATGGAAGAGTGGGGGGCAGTTAGGTTAGGTCCGAGAAAGAAGACTATGATCCAGTTCCTTAGATCAAGAGCCTCTTCATCACACCAGAAAACCTCTTGAAGAGGTCTCAGATGGGTAGCATGCCACCAAGCCACTTAAAAAAACTAGTTAATGGGACCCCTGGTTCTCTCATACCATCCAACTCAGTGGGCAGCTCTCAACCAAATGTTGAAAATTAGTGAATGCCTTTAAAGCCAAGTACTTGCCCCAGAGTGAGACGGTAGACAGTAGGGTTAACTAAGGTCCAAGGCATTTGCAGATGGAAGCAGTATGTCCCCTCACCAAAAAAAGCTTATTGCTTACTTTCCAAATAAATACATTAACATATATACAAGACCCTAACTAACATACCCTGGAGAGTGAGTCTACCTTCAAGTTCTACTTCTCAGAGATGTGCTTGTATGATGGAGCCTAAAGGTCCAGTGCATAAGGAGAGTGTTCCTGTTCCAAGTAGGAAGGTTAATTGGTTGTGGTCGCTGTACACATGATCCACATATGAGCCTCCTTCTTTATGGTGAAGTAGGCCTCTTGGTACGGCTTCAGCTTTACTAAATAGTAAGGTACCAGATGGAGGAGGACTTCACCAGAGGCTTGAAGCAAAACTGCACCAACTTTTCATGTTTTGTCGGAAAAAAAAAATTTATTTAGTGAGTTTGAGAAAAGATTTAGAGGCTGAAAAACTGAAACCCAGTCTCCTTTTATTTAACAGCCCCATGGAAGTCAATGTGGAGACACAATTATCAGAGCTTCAGCTTGAACTATATGAACTAGAGTCTAACGCATTGTTGCTTGCAAAAAAAAAAAAAAAAAAAATGAAAATCAGGAGAGTATCTGGAAATTGGTCTGTAAGGATAGATTCCCCAAGCTGAGAGATTTTGCACTAAAGCTGCACTCAGTGTTCGGTAGTACATATATATGTGAGTGTACGTTTTCTACCATGAAGGAAGTATAATCTAAAATAAGATGGGAAATGAAACACTGGACGTATGTCTTTGACTTGCCACTACCAACATCGAAATCGATATGGAGACTCTGGAATATGAAAGGTCTCGACCCCAGACATCTCAATGGTAAGTAAGAATATGAGTAGCATTACTTCTGCATAAATTCGGAGCCATCCCAAAAAAATTCTTTTTGCTTCTTTACCTGGAAGCCCTACCTAGAACCCTTGTATCACAAAAGGATTGTATATATATTTTTTAATCTTAGCATTGATCTTATGCCTTATATATAATATATTGTTTAATTTGTGGCCATGAACTTGTAAGTCTAGTGTTGAAGTGGCCCACGGTGTCGAAGAAGTTGGACCACCCTGGCTTGATGGATTAGTGTTTATAATGTGGTCGGCGAGTTCCTCGTGACAGACGGGGGTCACAGTATACTGATAATGTCCTGGAATTACAAAGGCAGAGATCTCCCTGGCCTTGACAATGAAGGGAACTTTATAGTATCCTTCGAGGAGGTCTAATTTTGAAATGAAATTTGGCTCACAAAATTCACTACGCCGTCCACACTGGGAAGTAGGTAAGCATTCGTCACCGATCTCATTCACTTCGCTATTATCCGTACACATCGGTACTACCCCGTCAAGATTTTTCACACCTCTTGTTTTAGCTTCTGCTTCTCTTGGTTAGCTCTGTAGATAGCAGTGAAGAAACTTTAGTGGCTGTTTCATTTAGGACCCGATTAACTTCGAAGGCATCTGCTAACTTGGCGCCTCCATAGCTGATACAAGCGTATGATCTAGGTAGACCCCTCACCTCCTGACCAACGGACTCAAGAAGACTGTCAACAACAATGAGTTGCACCAACTCCATAAAGTTAGGAACAACAGCTGCTTTGTACCATTTGGTAAAGGTCTTTGACAGCAGCTTAACGAAGTCTACACAACACTTGTGATGAATGGTTTGAAAAACCGACAAGTTGAAGATTGAGACACTTATGCAGCATATGGAAATCTTTATTCAGGAAACGTTTCGCCACACAGTGGCTTCATCAGTCCAATACAAAGAGGAAGGCGTAAGGAGAGGAGGAGAATGAGGTAATCAGTCCCTCAACCTGGAGTCGATGTGTTCAGTCCATCAATCTTGTAGAATGTACATTCTACAAGATTGATGGACTGAACACATCGACTCCAGGTTGAGGGACTGATTACCTCATTCTCCTCCTCTCCTTACGCCTTCCTCTTTGTATTGGACTGATGAAGCCACTGTGTGGCGAAACGTTTCCTGAATAAAGATTTCCATATGCTGCATAAGTGTCTCAATCTTCTACACAACACTGTTGAAATTTGGTACGAATACACTGATATACACTTAGCACAGCAGCCTTCACAACGCTGAAATTAGAGAAGTACTCATCACCCAAACTAGAAGAGAATTCCTGTGCTATTGTATAGCTCGAACCTGGTTTTCGAAAGATCCGAAAAACTTTTCAGACTAATTCAGAGGCACCAAAGACACCGACTTTCGAACATTGAAATTATCGTCACAAGTACGCCGGTATTGTCTCCTTTCCTTCTCTGTCATATTCTTCCTTAGTAATGGCACGCTGTTCCCTGCTTTGCTCAGGAATAATTGTCGCCAATTCAAGAGCCAATGAAACCGATTTATCCTAAGATAGACTAATTCCACCATTAGTTTCTACGACTGTTAGGTGGGGGAGGGGGTGGGGGCTGGGTGTCAGGCAGACGTTCAGGAGCATGATCAGTACCATTACAAGCAAGAAAACGAAGCTGGAAGCACGAGCAGCCGTATCAGCAGAAGCAACAGGCTGAAATGTCCTATTGTACGGGTCGGACCTTAATTTCTTGCGTATTAAGTCATTAAGCTGTGCAGCAATTAGAATACGTTGATACTCGAATCCAACTGAGCGAGCGATACTTCGGCAGCGCTGTAGAGATTGTCTGGGCAAGTTATGCAAAGTAGATGCAGTCACCAAACGCCTAACACGCGTAGGTGTCATTACCAACCAGTATTATAAGCGTCACCTGTACACTCTACGTACAGGAGCAACGTAAAAAAGGAAGCAAAGCAAAAGCGTAAGGCAGTAGCGCAATACAGGGAAAAAAATGTCTTCAGGACAGACACCCCATATTACGAGCACAGGTAAGAAATCAAGAGCTGTAGCACCTGGTCGTAAAGAAAGTTAGCAATATAGCAATCAACTTGGCAAGACAAATGCAAGACAAACACAGCAGGGGTAGATTTCTTTTCTCATGTTTTCCTTCACTATTTATTTACAATATTTACAAAGTTAGCTTCTTAACTTTGCATTCAAAACAACGAGTGGACTCGAACGGAGTTAGCGAAAATCTTCATTCCTAGCCAGGCAGACAGGTATGACGTCACCTTGGCTTGAGAAGCGTGCCGTCACGTGATTCATGGGTTGAACTGGACAATAAATGCAACCCTGGGGCCCCAGAACTGCTACACTCTGAATTACCAATGGTTGAGAGACATTGACAATAGTTGTGTGACGAGTGTCGAATAAAGTGCAACATACTCGGTGCACGCCATTGCAAGTAGTAAAGTCCAAGCAATATGTCAGAAATAGGCTGGAGTTCGGGAGATGGAGTATTATTATTATTATTAGTAGAAGTAGTAGCAGTAGTAATAGTAGAAATAGTGGTAGTAGTAGTACTAGTTGTTGTACTAATGAAGGTTGCGATCGTCGTAGAATTATAAGCCAATAACAAATTCATCATATTTAAAAACTAGCCATAATTCGTATAGGAGATCAGGGTATATATATAATATGTTGGTTGTGTGGGGGAACTAAGACGTCAGAGCTTACTGGTGTGTTGGTTGTGTGGGGGAACTAAGACGTCAGAGCTCACCGGTGTGTTGGTTGTGTGGGGGAACTAAGACGTCAGAGCTCACCGGTGTGTTGGTTGTGTGGCTGAACTAAGACGTCAGAGCTCAGCGGTGTGTTGGCTATGTGGGGGAACTAAGACGTCAGAGCTCACCGGTGTGTTGGTTGTGTGGGGGAACTAAGACGTCAGAGCTCACCGGTGTGTTGGTTGTGTGGGGGAACTAAGACGTCAGAGCTCACTGGTGTGTTGGTTGTGTGGGGGAACTAAGACGTCAGAGCTTACTGGTGTGTTGGTTGTGTGGGGGAACTAAGACGTCAGAGCTTACTGGTGTGTTGGTTGTGTGGGGGAACTAAGACGTCAGAGCTCACCGGTGTGTTGGTTGTGTGGGGGAACTAAGACGTCAGAGCTTACTGGTGTGTTGGTTGTGTGGGGGAACTAAGACGTCAGAGCTCACCGGTGTGTTGGTTGTGTGGGGGAACTAAGACGTCAGAGCTCACCGGTGTGTTGGTTGTGTGGGGGAACTAAGACGTCAGAGCTTACTGGTGTGTTGGTTGTGTGGGGGAACTAAGACGTCAGAGCTTACTGGTGTGTTGGTTGTGTGGGGGAACTAAGACGTCAGAGCTCACCGGTGTGTTGGTTGTGTGGGGGAACTAAGACGTCAGAGCTCACCGGTGTGTTGGTTGTGTGGGGGAACTAAGACGTCAGAGCTCACCGGTGTGTTGGTTGTGTGGGGGAACTAAGACGTCAGAGCTCACCGGTGTGTTGGTTGTGTGGGGGAACTAAGACGTCAGAGCTCACCGGTGTGTTGGTTGTGTGGGGGAACTAAGACGTCAGAGCTCACCGGTGTGTTGGTTGTGTGGGGGAACTAAGACGTCAGAGCTCACCGGTGTGTTGGTTGTGTGGGGGAACTAAGACGTCAGAGCTTACTGGTGTGTTGGTTGTGTGGGGGAACTAAGACGTCAGAGCTTACTGGTGTGTTGGTTGTGTGGGGGAACTAAGACGTCAGAGCTCACCGGTGTGTTGGTTGTGTGGGGGAACTAAGACGTCAGAGCTTACTGGTGTGTTGGTTGTGTGGGGGAACTAAGACGTCAGAGCTCACCGGTGTGTTGGTTGTGTGGGGGAACTAAGACGTCAGAGCTTACCGGTGTGTTGGTTGTGTGGGGGAACTAAGACGTCAGAGCTCACCGGTGTGTTGGTTGTGTGGGGGAACTAAGACGTCAGAGCTTACTGGTGTGTTGGTTGTGTGGGGGAACTAAGACGTCAGAGCTTACTGGTGTGTTGGTTGTGTGGGGGAACTAAGACGTCAGAGCTCACCGGTGTGTTGGTTGTGTGGGGGAACTAAGACGTCAGAGCTCACAGGTGTGTTGGTTGTGTGGGGGAACTAAGACGTCAGAGCTCACCTGTGTGTTGGTTGTGTGGGGGAACTAAGACGTCAGAGCTCACCGGTGTGTTGGTTGTGTGGGGGAACTAAGACGTCAGAGCTCACCGGTGTGTTGGTTGTGTGGGGGAACTAAGACGTCAGAGCTCACCGGTGTGTTGGTTGTGTGGGGGAACTAAGACGTCAGAGCTCACCGGTGTGTTGGTTGTGTGGGGGAACTAAGACGTCAGAGCTCACCGGTGTGTTGGTTGTGTGGGGGAACTAAGACGTCAGAGCTCACCGGTGTGTTGGTTGTGTGGGGGAACTAAGACGTCAGAGCTCACCGGTGTGTTGGTTGTGTGGGGGAACTAAGACGTCAGAGCTCACCGGTGTGTTGGTTGTGTGGGGGAACTAAGACGTCAGAGCTTACCGGTGTGTTGGTTGTGTGGGGGAACTAAGACGTCAGAGCTCACCGGTGTGTTGGTTGTGTGGGGGAACTAAGACGTCAGAGCTCACCGGTGTGTTGGTTGTGTGGGGGAACTAAGACGTCAGAGCTCAGCGGTGTGTTGGCTATGTGGGGGAACTAAGACGTCAGAGCTCACCGGTGTGTTGGTTGTGTGGGGGAACTAAGACGTCAGAGCTCACCGGTGTGTTGGTTGTGTGGGGAACTAAGACGTCAGAGCTCACTGGTGTGTTGGTTGTGTGGGGGAACTAAGACGTCAGAGCTTACTGGTGTGTTGGTTGTGTGGGGGAACTAAGACGTCAGAGCTTACTGGTGTGTTGGTTGTGTGGGGGAACTAAGACGTCAGAGCTCACCGGTGTGTTGGTTGTGTGGGGGAACTAAGACGTCAGAGCTTACTGGTGTGTTGGTTGTGTGGGGGAACTAAGACGTCAGAGCTCACCGGTGTGTTGGTTGTGTGGGGGAACTAAGACGTCAGAGCTTACCGGTGTGTTGGTTGTGTGGGGGAACTAAGACGTCAGAGCTCACCGGTGTGTTGGTTGTGTGGGGGAACTAAGACGTCAGAGCTTACTGGTGTGTTGGTTGTGTGGGGGAACTAAGACGTCAGAGCTTACTGGTGTGTTGGTTGTGTGGGGGAACTAAGACGTCAGAGCTCACCGGTGTGTTGGTTGTGTGGGGGAACTAAGACGTCAGAGCTCACCGGTGTGTGGGTTGTGTGGGGGAACTAAGACGTCAGAGCTCACCGGTGTGTTGGTTGTGTGGGGGAACTAAGACGTCAGAGCTCACCGGTGTGTTGGTTGTGTGGGGGAACTAAGACGTCAGAGCTCACCGGTGTCTTGGTTGTGTGGGGGAACTAAGACGTCAGAGCTCACCGGTGTGTTGGTTGTGTGGGGGAACTAAGACGTCAGAGCTCACCGGTGTGTTGGTTGTGTGGGGGAACTAAGACGTCAGAGCTCACCGGTGTGTTGGTTGTGTGGGGGAACTAAGACGTCAGAGCTCACCGGTGTGTTGGTTGTGTGGGGGAACTAAGACGTCAGAGCTCACCGGTGTGTTGGTTGTGTGGGGGAACTAAGACGTCAGAGCTCACCGGTGTGTTGGTTGTGTGGGGGAACTAAGACGTCAGAGCTCACCGGTGTGTTGGTTGTGTGGGGGAACTAAGACGTCAGAGCTCACCGGTGTGTTGGTTGTGTGGGGGAACTAAGACGTCAGAGCTCACCGGTGTGTTGGTTGTGTGGGGGAACTAAGACGTCAGAGCTCACCGGTGTGTTGGTTGTGTGGGGGAACTAAGACGTCAGAGCTTACTGGTGTGTTGGTTGTGTGGGGGAACTAAGACGTCAGAGCTTACCGGTGTGTTGGTTGTGTGGGGGAACTAAGACGTCAGAGCTCACCGGTGTGTTGGTTGTGTGGGGGAACTAAGACGTCAGAGCTCACCGGTGTGTTGGTTGTGTGGGGGAACTAAGACGTCAGAGCTCACCGGTGTGTTGGTTGTGTGGGGGAACTAAGACGTCAGAGCTCACCGGTGTGTTGGTTGTGTGGGGGAACTAAGACGTCAGAGCTCACCGGTGTGTTGGTTGTGTGGGGGAACTAAGACGTCAGAGCTCACCGGTGTGTTGGTTGTGTGGGGGAACTAAGACGTCAGAGCTCACCGGTGTGTTGGTTGTGTGGGGGAACTAAGACGTCAGAGCTCACCGGTGTGTTGGTTGTGTGGGGGAACTAAGACGTCAGAGCTCACCGGTGTGTTGGTTGTGTGGGGGAACTAAGACGTCAGAGCTCACCGGTGTGTTGGTTGTGTGGGGGAACTAAGACGTCAGAGCTCACCGGTGTGTCAGTGGAAGACTCTGCTTACATTACCATAATGTGAAAAATATTACAATAATTATAAGATAACGAAAATAGTGAAACATTGGTCCTATTACTACTACTGCTATTATTATTATTGCTAGTACTACTACAACGACAACTACTCTACTACTGTTACTACTACTACGATGACTACTAATATTATTATTACTACTACTACGAAGACCATTAAAAATGAAATATAAATAATAATAATAATAATAATAATAATAATAATAATAATAATAATAATAATAATAAAAGAGCCTCGGGTACTTCACAGAAACAATCCTCATGTGCCTCATAAGAATGGATTAACTGACAATAAACCAGGTTGGTTCATGTGACTCCTGCCAGTAACATGTATACATACATTGCTTTGTATCATAACTATATTATACAGTTGCGTCTGAATTGATCCGACTGAACCTGCTGCTCCGTTTGTCCTGCGTAACTTTTGCAGCGATCCATTTATCCCCTCAGTGTGTATCCACTGGCATGACATTTATCCCCTCAGTGTGTATCCACTGGCATGACATTTATCCCCTCAGTGTGTATCCACTGGCATGACATTTATCCCCTCAGTGTGTATCCACTAGTATGACATTTATCCCCTCAGTGTGTATCCACTGGCATGACATGCCAAATATGTAAAACTTGCGATTTTGGCTTAAATAGTAACGCACTTCTTGCCGAATATGGCAATCGAAAATTTGTGATGAATGGTTTGAAAAACCGACAAGTTGAAGATTGAGACACTTATGCAGCATATGGGAATCTTTATTCAGGAAACGTTTCGCCACACAGTGGCTTCATCAGTCCAATACAAAGAGGAAGGCGTAAGGAGAGGAGGAGAATGAGGTAATCAGTCCCTCAACCTGGAGTCGATGTGTTCAGTCCATCAATCTTGTAGAATGTGAGATTGATGGACTGAACACATCGACTCCAGGTTGAGGGACTGATTACCTCATTCTCCTCCTCTCCTTACGCCTTCCTCTTTGTATTGGACTGATGAAGCCACTGTGTGGCGAAACGTTTCCTGAATAAAGATTCCCATATGTTGCATAAGTGTCTCAATCTTCAATCGAAAATTTGTCTGTGCAATAATTTTAAGAAATTATTCTGAACCTAACGAAAACATATATTTCATGTTGTTTGTTTATTATTCAGTTTTTGTAAACTTATAAAATATATTACCTGGACTAGACTAAATTAAATTGTGCTTGTTATAATAAAGTTAGGTAAGTTTCCTAAGGTGCTTTTGGTAAAAAATCATTAAATTTTATATTAACATAAATGAAAAAATATATATTTAAATATATAAGAGAACATTTTTGAAAGTACTTAATTGTAAATGAATTCTTGCGGCACGGCATTTATATATACATATATATATATATATATATATATATATATATATATATATATATATATATATATATATATATATATATATATACATATATATATATATATATATATATATATATATATATATATATATATATATATATATATATATATATATATATATATATATATATATATTATATATATATATATATATATATATATATATATATATATATATATATATATATATATATATATATATATATATATATATATATATATATATATATATATAATGTCGTGCCGAATATGTAAGACTGGTCAATTAGCAAGAACTCATTTAAAATTAAGTCCTTTCTAAAATTTTCTCCATTTATAATTTTGCACCAAAAGGAACTTAGAAAACTTACCTAACCTTATTATAGCATGCGCAATTTATTTTAACCTAACCCAATTAAATATATTTTAGATTTGTTTACAATAATTTAATACTAAACAAACACAGTGAAATGTTAAACATCTTAAACTAAGATTAAAACAACGTAAATATAGCATTAGAACTGGACAAGAGTCTAATGCTCTGTTCATTCATGTGAGAGATTTTAACCATTCAATTGATTTTCAAAAGGCTGAGAAAATTGTATCAAGTAAGTCCATAGTCGACAGGAATATAATAAAATCATGTTTAATAAAAACAGTTTTGAAAATGATATGAATATTTCTTTTGATTTATATAAATTGGATTCATTTATAATTAAAAAAATTTGGGAAGAATTTAATGATACATTAGACAAATAAAAGCTCTTAATGCTTGGGTAGAGTATCAGTCGTGTTACACAGAGTCGGGTGTTGTGACGCGACTGTGAAGTGTAGTATTGCCCTTATATGCCTTCCTGTTGAGGTTTTATTTTTATAGTTCCTTGATAATGTGAGAAATCGCGAATGCGCTTGGAATTTCATTATTTTTTACAGTGGTTGTTCTACATGTTGTGGTATCACCTGTTTACTGTGATCGGCCCCGGAAAGGTTGGAGGGAGGGGGTAAAGGAGGTTTTGTGGGCGAGGGGCTTGAACTTCCAGCAAGCGTACATGAGCTTGTTAGATAGGAATGAATGAAGTCGAATGGTTTTTGGGACCTGATGAGCTGTTGGAGAGTGAGCAGGGGAATATTTTGTGAAGTGATTAATGGAAACCGGTTAGCCGGACTTGGATCCTGGAAATGGGAAGTACACTTTAAAGGAAGGGTTTGGAATACTCGAAGTTTAGAGGGGTATTTGAACTCTCGTATCTGGGTACCTCCGCAAAGACAGCGATTTTGTGTGAATGATGGTGAGTGTTGAATGATGAAATTTTGTCCTTTCTTTCGGGGTTTTCTTTCTTTTTGAGTCATCCTGTCTTGGTGGGAGACGGTCCACTTGTTATATATATGTTCTAAACGCTTTCGTGACTTCTCACATTATCAAGGAACTATAAAAAACAAAACATCAACAGAAAGGCATATAAATGGGCAATACTATACCTCACAATCACGTTACCACAACAAGGCTACACTTCACAGTCGCGTGACAACACCTAACTCTGTGAAACACACCTGACATTCTACCCAAGCATTAAGATCTTTTACTTGTCTAATGTATCATTAAATTCTTCCCAATTATCAATGAATCCAATTTATATAAACCAAAGAAAATATTCATATTTTCAAAACCGCTTTTTATGAAACATGTTTCAATTAGATTCATGTCGACTATGGACTTGCTTGACACCGTAAGGACGTTAGTGTACTCTCCTTGGACTGAACCAAGATGCCGTCCATCGAGCAACTTTACCAGCAGCTTAAGGAAGAATTGAGGGCAGTAAGGATGGAGATACGGCGACTGACTGAGGAAAACAAGAGGATTCGTAGTAGTCCTCCTGTTTTGAGTCCTCAGGTCAAGAAGGGAACCTGGACAGTGGCTGGACAGCATGGAACGAGGTTGACGATCAAGAAGACGAATGGAAAGATAGAAACGATGAAGAAGAAAGAGACTGCTGTGGAAACTATTGTGGAAACATCTAAGGCATTCTCAGTGCTACCCGATGAATGTGAGTCGACTACTGGGAACGTCACGACAAACGACACCAAGGAAGGAAAGAATTGTTGTTGTTGGGGATAGCCAGGTTAGGTACATGGATAGGGCCTTCTGCTTGAAGGTCAGGAGTAGGAGACAGAAGGTTTGCTTTCCTGGGGCTGGGATGGAGGATATGATGGTATTTTATGCTAACAGTCGGAGTGCAAGAAATAAGATTAATGAAATACGTTTGGTAGCATGTGCTGGGAACTTTGATGTCATTGCATTAACTGAAACGTGGTATGATCTAAAGAGTCGGGATATGATTGCTGAGTGTAATATTCCAGGGCTTAAGTTGTTCCATGTGGATAGATGTAATGGGAAGGGGGGAGGAGTTACATTATATGTTCGAGAAAATATTAATTGATGCATAAAAACAGGTATAAAAATAGATGGAACAGTAACAGAATCTGTTTGGGTAGAGTTTGTAGAAGGTCAAGAAAAACTAATTCTAGGTGTAATATACCGACCTCCAGGCTTGGATCACGATAGAGGGAGACTGCTTTGGGACGAAATTGTTAGGGCTTCTAGACACAATAACATAGTGATAGCAGGGGATTTTAACTTTAGTCAAATTGACTGGAATTCTTTGACCGGTAATCTGGACTCCAGTGACTTTATGGAAACAGTTCAGGACTATTTTCTGAAGCAGAGCGTAACAGAGCCTACCAGGGGTAATAATTTGCTAGACCTGATCTTGTCAAATAAGGAAACACTCGTAAATAATCTGGAGATCACTGAAGAGCTTGGCGCAAGTGATCACAAATCCATCACCTTTAGCATTAACTGGGAATACAAGAATAATGATAATACGGTGAAAATCCCCGATTTTCGTTCTGCCGATTATAGTGGACTTAGGGAACACCTGTGAAATCTCGATTGGGGTTATCTACCTAATGATTGTATTGACGATGATCATACTTATAATTACGAAGGAATCTCCATTTATGATTTTTTCTTAATAATGTACACCGTGCTCAGAGTATATACATTCCCCAGAAATAAATTAGGTCTAATAATAACGATCACAAATGGGTTAACAGGAGGCTAAAGCATCTATTAGGGGAGAAAATGGGAATTTATAGGCGCATCAGAAGAGGAGAGGTTAACCTTTCTGACCAATATGTTCAGCTTAGAAGAGAAGTAAAAAAGGGGATTAGAAAGGCTAAACGTGACTATGAAATTAGAGTTGCTAATGAATCAAAGACCAATCCAAAGGGGTTCTTTCAAGTGTATATAGGACGAAGATGAAGGAAAAAGTAGGTCCTCTGAAAATTGGGAATGGACAGCTGACGGATAACGAACTGGAAATGTGTTCCATATTTAATGATTATTTTTTTGTCAGTTTTTACACAGGAAGACATAAATGAGATTCAAGAAATTAACAATTATTCAGTTCCTGACGAATTCAAATTGACTAATATTACTGTCACGAGGGACATGGTTATCAAACAGATAGACAAACTGAAGCGAAATAAGTTACCGGGACCAGATGAGTTGTTTTCCAGGGTACTTAAGGAACGCAAGATGGAACTTAGTCAGCCATTAACGGGTGTGTTTAATGCGTCAATCCTTACTGGTGTTGTGCCAAAGTTGTGGAAGCTGGCTAATGTGGTTGCTATATTCAAATCAGGGGATAAGTCCGTTCCTTCAAATTACCATCCAATAAACCTGACATCTATAGTGGGCAAGTTACTAGAATCAATTATGGCTGACATTATTAGAAGTCACCTTGAAGAGCATAACTTGTTAAATGAATCTCAGCATGGGTTCACGAGAGGTCGTTCCTGCCTGACAAATTTACTGACGTTCTTTAATAAAACATTTGAGGCAGCAGACAGTGATAAAGAATATGATACTGTTTATTTGGATTTTAGTAAAGCCTTCGATACAGTACCTCACAAGAGACTCTTAAGAAAAGTGGCAGCTCATGGTATAGAAGGTAAAGTTCTAGCATGGATAGAGGTATGGCTTACCAATAGAAAGCAGAGAGTTTCCATTAATGGGGTCAAATCTGAATGGGAATTAGTCACTAGTGGCGTTCCACAAGAAACAGTTTTAGGCCCTCTCTTGTTCATAATTTACATTAATGACCTTGATGAAGGGATTTCGAGTGACATGAGCGTATTTGCTGAGGATACAAAGATAGGCCGTATGATTCATTCTCGAAGCTATAACCTAGTTGAAGTAGAGCTTGATCATTCAGAATGTGAAAAAGACTTGGGAGTCATGGTAAGCAGAAACCTAAAGCCAAAACAGAAGTGCCTAAGTGTGTGCAACAAGGCTAGCAAATTACTTGGATTTATCTCAAGAAGTATAAGTAACAGAAGCCCAAAAGTTATTTTACAGCTCTATACATCACTAGTGAGACCTCATTGAGATTATGCTGCTCAGTTTTGGTCCCCTTACTACAGGATGGATATAGACTCATTGGAGAACATACAGAGAAGAATGACTAAAATGATTTACTGTGTAAGGAATCTCCCATATGAAGATAGACTTAAAGGCATAAATCTCCACTCTCTGGAGAGACGTATAATGAGGGGACATATCATTGAAGTGTATAAGTGGATGACGAGCATAAACAGGGGAGATATTAATAAACTTCTGAGGGTGTCGAACAAGGCAAGAACCAGAAATAATGGATTTAAGTTGGATAAATTTAGATTTAGAAAGGACATAGGTAAGTACTGGTTTTCTAACAGAGTTGTGGATGCGTGGAACAATCTTCCCAGTGGTGTGATAGAGGCTAGGATCTTGGGTAGCTTTAAGAAAAGATTGGACAAATATATGAGTGGGAGGGGCTGGGTTTGATGGGTATCATTGGGTACGAGAGTTAATTCTTGGGTAGCTTTGGGTAGTGGTCGTTTTGATAATGACTTGCCTTGTATGGGTCAGTAGGCTTTTTGCAGCGTTCCCCCATTCTTATGTTCTTATGTTCTTAACTTTCTCACCGTTCTGAAAATCAATTGGTTGGTTAAAATCTCTCACATGAGTAAACAGAGCATTAGAATCTTGTCCAGGTCTAATGCTTTATTTATGCTGTTTTAATCTTGGTTCAAGACTTTTACCAGTTTGACCATAGTAAACTTTATCGCATATTTTACAAGGAATCTTATAGACACATCTGTCAGCACTTTGGGGGAAATTTTTTATCAAAAGTTTTTTTTACTGTATCAAGATTTTTAAATACAACTTTGATATTAAAAATCGAAAGAAGAGAAAGCATAATTAAAAAAGTTGTCATAGTATGGGAGAACCAACACATTTTTAGTTAAATAAGGTTGGTTGTCCCTATTTTTAGATCATTAGCTATTTCATAAATTTTGATGTTTCCACTGATGATGTATCCACTGATGAAATTAATATTAGTAAGGGAATGGTATATAGCTATATGTTAAAACAAAATGTTTCCAATTACCCTCAGAGACTATTTAAGTCTTATGATACACTTATAAATAATAAAAAATGCACCTTACTAAAGTAGATAAAATAAATGCAATAGTAATTATGAAAGAAAATTATTGCAAGATAAAATTAATAATCTCTTAGATGATACTGAAACCTATTCTAAACTTGGAAAGAATCCCTTAGAAACCGTTAACAGCAATTTCAATAAAACAGTAAAACTTCTACTGAAAGGCAAAGATAAATTAATTAAAACAATTACTTCCACTAATCCATCTTTACCCTACATGCATGGATTAATAAAAACACACAAACCAGGTAATCCAGTCAGACCAATTATTAGCTTCATAGATTCAGTGTTTTATAAATTATATCAATGGCTTCTTGATATTTTGATCCCAATTGTTGAAAAAAATTCTAACTTTAATATTAAAAACAATATAGATTTAGTGGATAAATTAAGCACCTTGACTGACTTAAATGATTTTAACATGGTTAGTTTTGATGTTACTTATTTGTTTACAAAAGTTCCAGTTGATGATTTACTAAGTTTTTTATCTGAAGAACTTGTTAATTACGATTTAAAATTGCCAGTTCCTACCATCATTAAACTTATTAAACTTTGTATTGTTGATACAAAATTTGTAATTAATGATGAGTTTGCACTCAGAAGTTTGGTATGGCAATGGGAAATCCTCTTTCACCTGTTCTTAGTAATTTATACATGGAATTTTTGAAACGAAATTGCTTAACACAATCCTTCCTAACAGAACTAAGATACGTTGATGATATTTTGTGTCTTATGCCTAAGAATGTAGATATAAACCATTTCCAACTTAAAATAAATAGCTTAGCTCATTATATAAATTTTACTGTTGAGTTCGAAGTAAATAACTCATTGACTTTCCTAGATGCTTTAGTTATTAAGGGTAACAATGATTTTATATTTAAAATTTACAGAAAACCTACAAATAACTGTTCTTATGTACTCTGTTATTCTTCATATCTGTTAAACTTCGCACATATGCTGTATTTTTTTCGAGGTTGATGAACTGATCACATCGACTCAAGTTTGAGGGACTGACTACCTCAAACTCTTCCTGTTCTTCGCCATTCTCCTTTATATGGACTGATGAAGCCACTGTGTGGCGAAACGTTTCCTCATTGAAGATACCCAAGTGTTGCACATGTATCTAATTTATCAACTTGTCGGTTCTCTGAACCAAAGAAATATAGAGAGGGACCACCTCTAGAACTGTCCTGGGGACCCTCATCCTCATAGAAAAGAAAAAACCTGCTTCAGGGAAAACTCAAGGTTCACCCTGAAGCTGTTTGAAAATTTTCTCCTACCACCTCCTATATATTCTACATATGATTTATTTAAAAACAAGATACATTGACAAAAATACAATATGGAGTAAAACAACATAGATAACAACTCAAGAGCTACATTTCGAATACTTCGTCCAGCTCCCCGGCAGTGGGCCGCGTGCCCAGAATGCTGCAGGCATTTCTTCTCTGGATCGCGACACTGAGTCTCTGAAAGAGGAAGCTGGTCGCCCTGTGGTCCTTGGTTTCTATGATGCCATCCACAGGGTCTCCTTGTGGGTAGCAGCTCTACCCTCTTCACTATATATATATGTCGTGCCGAATAGGCAGAACTTGAGATCTTGGCTTAAATAGCAACGCTCATCTTGCCATATAGGACAAGCGAAAATTTGTGTATGCAATAATTTCGCAAAAATCATTCTAAAGCTAACGAAAAAAAATATATTTCATTGCGTTTGTTTAGTATTAAATTACTGCAAACGTAATTAAAATATATTTAGTAGGATTAGGCTAAAATAAATTGCGCGTGTTATAATAAGGTTAGGTAAGTTTTCTAAGATTCTTTTGGTTGAAAATTTAAATTTTTTACATCAACATTAATAAAAAAAAATATATCTTGAAACGAATAAGAATTTTTTTTAGAAAGGACTTAATTTTAAATGAGTATTTGTTAATTAACCAGTTTTACAATCCAAAAAGGGACAACCAGCCTTATTCAACAAAAAATATGTTGGTTCTCCCTTACCATGAAAACTTGGTTGATATGCCTTCTCTTCTTAAGACTTTTAATATTAAAGTTGTATTCAAAAATCTTGATACAGTAAAAAAACTTTTGATAAAGAATTCCCCCCAAAATGCTGATGGATGTGTCTATAAGATTCCTTGTAAAATTTGCGATAAAGTTTATTACGGTCAAACTGGTAAAAATCTTGAACTAAGATTAAAACAACATAAATATAGCATTAGAACTGGACAAGATTCCAATGCTCTATTTATTCATGTAAGAGATTTTAACCATCCAATTGATTTTCAAAAAGTTGAGAAAGTAGTATCAAGCAAGTCCATGGTCGACAGGAATATAATTGAATCTTGTTTCATAAAAAGCAGTTTTGACAATAATATGAATATTTCCTTTGGTTTATATTAATTAGATCCATTTATAATTAATAGAATTTGGGAAGAATTTAATAATACACTGGACAAATAATAATTTTTAAATTTTCTTGGGTAGAATAGTTTGTGGGTGAGTTGTGCAAAGGACCTATCCAAGTTGGGTCGGCGCGCGTCAGGTGTTTAACCGTTTGGGATCTGATAGTGAGGTGCTGGCCAGACCCCTTATATAGCTTCCTTGGATGCTTTACTTTCATAGTTCCTTAATAATGTGAGTAGTCACGAAAGCGCTTGGAATTTCTCTATTCTTTCAGAGTGGTTGTTTTGCATATTCTGAAATCACCTGTTTACTGTGATCTTATTGCATTAACCACACGACTCTTCAGAATGTTCTCGATAAGCTTTCCTAATCATATATCTTTTGTTTCACAGTTTTCTTCTGCACTGATCAAGTCCCACAAGTTAAAAATTCGACTTAATTTTTTTAAAAATTGTTTAAATGAACAAGTTCTGCCCAAGTCTCTTTTACCCAATAGACTCCTTGACATGAGAGATCGTCCTTTTGATGATTTTATGAGAATTATTCTTCAGAAACATATTGAAATAACTAAAATACAGGAGAAGGAAGGATTCAAAATATTGAGAAACAAAAAATACTCTTTTAATCAGGCCATTCCATCAGAATGGAAACACAGTATGTTGGATCATTGCTATAATAAACTCAGAAGAATTTGTAATGAACTCAAGAGCAAACTACATAGAAAATTAGACATTTTAATTGAAAATAGTGATTGGACAAAGCATGCTAATAACAATTTTGTAATTAACTTATCAGATGAAATTTTAGACAAACATACAACTGCTGCTCTAGGTTTTGGCCTAAGTTTTGCAACTTCAAAAAAACTTAATAATGTTGAAATTGCAAAAGCCTTTTGTAAATTTGAAAATTTTTCTGATTTATCCTCAGATGAAATTAATATTAGTAAAGGAATGGTATATATTTCTATGTTAAAACCAAACATTCCCAATTGCCGTCAAAGATTCTTTAAGTCTTATGATACACTTAATAACAATAAAAATTTGCGCCTTACTAAAGCAGACAAAATAAATGCAATAGTAATTATGAAAGAAAATGATTACCAATAAAAAAATGAATAATCTCTTAGATGATCCTGAAACCTATTCTAAACTTAGGAAAAATCCCCTAGAAACCGTTAACAGCAATTTCAATAAAACAATAAAACTTCTACATAGTTCCTTGATAATGTGAGCAGTCACGAGAGCGCTTGGAATTTCTCTATTCTTTCAGAGTGGTTGTTTTGCATATATATATATATATATATATATATATATATACATATATATATATATATATATATATATATATATATATATATATATATATATATATATATATATATATATATATATATATATATATATATATATGTCGTGCGAATAGGCAGAACTTGCTATCTTGGCTTAAATAGCAATGCTCATGTTGAAGATATTGGCCTTACCAGCTATGTTTAATTTATAAATATAAATATAGGAAACACTTAACTGATAAATGACAGCAAATCATCTACACAGCCGCCCCTGCAGACGAGGTCTTGAAAGCTGTCGAAACCATCACAACATGGGCTGTCGAGAAATATAATTTGTAAGTATAAATTACCCCTGGGGGGTGTTATGTCAGCATATTTCATTCGATGATGGCTGACGATGTACTTACTTGTGTGGACTCAATGGTCCGCATATCACCGGGGTTTATGATAAGTTTCTAACTCACGATTTTATACTCAACTGCGCAGTCAATAGTAGTACATCACGAGTTAGAACACTTACCTGGGTATATGTATCTGACCCGTAATTACGCCCGGATATCCGTTGAGTTGATTGAAGAATAGTGTTCTTTGAAGAATGTCGCACTACACTCTGTTGGATCGCAACACTCGTTGTTACACTGTTCATCAATAATTGTTCACACAAAGTTATCACTGGAGAAGCTGATCACACTTCTCTTAAGTGTTTATTGTGGTTCATGAGACACTTTGTTCACACTAACGCACAGATCAGTGTTCTTTGCTGGTTATCCTGGCATCAGTGTCACTCTCACTAGAGTCAAAGGTGGTCTCCCGACGCCACACCGCCCCAAGCCGTTGCTCCCCTAATACACAAAAAAAAACGCTGACCTAGTACCTTGCTTCCTTGCCACCTCCTCGATGAAGCAAAGCAGAATGCTTGATTCTTGCTGTCTTAAGCATAGACAACAACGTCCACTATCTTTACTATGGTAATAAAGTGGGAGCAGGATTTTCCTTAATTGTCCTGCTAAAGTAAGAATGTACTGTCTCTTATAAAAATACACTTTGCAACACCGCTGTAAGGAGCAGAGGTCACTTGACTACGTCGCATAACATCTGTGATCAATTACTCACTGTAGCAGTAAACAAGACGCTTGCCCCTTCTGAGAGGTCTTGGCCCCTCAGGGCTGAAAGGGGCTGAGGGGGCTGAAGGGGGCTGATACCCCCCTCCTGGAGAAAATTTATCCACACTGGGGGGCGGCGGAGGTTCACTGCAGGTGAACTATTCATCACTTAACATTAATTTAATTTTCTCACTCGCCACCACTGCTGCTTGTCTTTTCTGAACAGCTTTAGTCTGTGTGGTTTCTGGAGAATCACTAATTTTGTTTTCAACACTGTAATTCTAACGGCACTAGTTTATTTATTGTCCGCTTATTCACTACACCTTTGCCTAAAACATCGACTGTCCTGATGATTCCATTTGCATCAGGATATATGGTCACAATTTTTCCAAGTGGCCATTTGGACCTCGGACCATCATTGTCGATAATCACTATGTCACCAGGTCTTAAGGACTTATGATTTTCAGGAACACCAGCTCCATAGAAGTGTTCTCTCAATGAGGTGTTTGAATTTACGTCTGAGTTGCTCAGGTTCGTAATAAGTAGGATCCTCTATGATTTCTTTATCATTCATGGGAGGAACAGGTTCGAGCCTTCTGCCATGGAGTAAATGAGATGGACTTAACACTTCTAAATTGTCCAGATCATCGGTAACATAAGTTAGAGGTCTGTTGTTGACTCTATTTTCTATTTCAGTCACAACTGTACGGAATTCTTCTAAGTCTATTCTCTGACGATGAAGAGTCTTCCTTAGACAACGTTTTACAATGCCGATCATTCTTTCATAAAATCCGCCGTGCCATGGAGATTTAGGAGGAATGTATCTCCAACGACGACTGCGTTGATTCAGCATCGGTTGTACCTCTGGTTGATCAAAGATCTTGCTTATATAAGCAGCAACAGCAACAAAGTTCGTTGCATTATCTGAAATCATCAGTCTGGGACATGCCCTTCTGGCTGCAAACCTTCTGAATAATTTGATAAAAGTTTCAGCAGACATATCAGTGGCTACTTCTAGATGTACTGCTCTGGTCGTAGCACAAGTGAACAAACAGATGTACACATTGATGGGAACTTTGTCAACTGTTTTGGTTAAAATTATTGGTCCAGTGTAATCTACACCTGTCACCTCAAATGGAGTGATATGACAAACTCTTTCAGAGGGATATGGAGGTGGACCTGGATACTGACATACTCGCATATCATAGTGACGACAAGTAATACAGTCCTTTATTTGTTTTTTCACACTTTGTCGACCTTGAGGTATCCAGTAGGATTGTCGTATATGACAAAGTGTGTCAGCTACCCCACCATGTAGCACGTTACTGTGGGCGTTCTGCACAATCAGTTTTGTTAGCCAATGATTCTTGGGGATCAATATTGGATGTATGGCTTCTTTAGGTAGTGAAGAATTATGAATTCTTCCTCGACATCTTATAATCTTTTCTGAGTCGAGATAAAGTCCTAAAGAATTAATCATGACAGGTTTCTTTGGGGATTTATCTTGTGTTTCTAGAAATTTATATTCTGTAGAGAAAACATCTTTCTGTATTAGTTTCACCCAGTATTTAATGGGTTCAAGACATTCATAATCAGGTTTTATTCCTTTAATGAATTTAAAGACAAGAGCTGTAACTCTTAAGAGTTTACCCAAAGATGAGTATTTAGATCCATCAATGACTATTTCTGGTGTGTCTGCAGTATTTACACAACTTACTTCTGCTGTGTTCAAGCAGACTGTTTCTTCTGGCATAATGTGAGCGTTTTGCTGAGGCCAGTTATTTTCATTAGAGAGCCAGTTCGGTCCGTGGAGCCATAATTTATTATCCACAAATTTCTTGCGTGGGACACCACGTGACAACATGTCAGCTGGATTCTCTTGGGTAGAGACGTGGAGAAAGAGATAATCTCTCTGCATCTCTTTTATTTCTGCTACTCTGTTCTGTACATAGACCAGCTTACTCTTATTATTTCTTAACCACTGGAGAACTGCCTCATTATCACTCCAGATCACGATTTTTTCAATAGTGAGATGATCAAGTACTTTGTTGAGACAGACAGCTAATTTTGTACCTACATAGAGTGCTGTCAGTTCCAATTGTGGTACTGTTCTGACCTTCAAGGGTGCTACCCTGGCCTTTGAAGTAATGAGTGTACTTCCTTCAGCATTACTCATGTAAGCTACAGCGCCATAACCTTTGGTTGACGCATCACAGAACACATGTAATGTGTACTTGTTTCCCTCTTGACCTATTTGTCTGGGAAATTTAATTTGATGAAGTTGCTTAAACTCCTTGGATATTTCATCCCATGCTTGACTCATTTCTAGAGGCAAGTTCTCATCCCATCCAATTTTGAGTTTCCATGCATCTTGCATAAGCATTTTACCTTTTATGGTAATTGGTGAGACGAGTCCTAGAGGATCAAAACATTGTGATACCTCTGACAGTAAACTACGTTTAGTGAGTGTACTGCATGATTTATTGTTTATCCTTTTGAGACTCAAAGTATCTTCCTGTGTGTTCCAATTAAGTCCCAGCATGTTGTTGCAATCAGGAATTTCAGTTTCTGGGAAATCTTCTTTGATAAGTTCCCTTAATTGCTTTGAATTTGTATTCCACATCCTTAGAGGCATATTTGCTTCTTTCATCTCCTTGTTAGCTTCTCTGTATAAGGATTTCAAATCATCCTCTTTATTCACAGTACCTTGAAGATTGTCCACATAGAAACTTTTCTTTAAGATTTCTTTGAAGGGACTTTCAGATTTCTTCAAATGTGTATTTAGAGTAGCTTCTAATAAGAATGGAGAGGATGTTGCACCAAATAATACTGATTTGAAACGATAAGTTTTCACAGGACTTTGAGGATCATGTGGATTTTCAGGCCACAAGAATCGAGTATAATCTCTATCTATTTCTTGTAGTCCTACTCTTAAGAAAGCCTTGGAAATATCAGCCGTGTAGGCATATGGGTTTGTGCGAAATTTCATAAGAACGTCTCCAAGCTTCTCAGTTAGTGAGGGTCCGGTCATCAGACAGTCATTAAGACTTGCTACATCTTTATTTGCACGTGCGCTGCAATTATATACAACACGTAGTGGAGTGGTTTCAGAATCCTTTCTGACTCCATGGTGCGGAAGATAATGAGCTTCTGTCTTCAACTTATCTTCGACTATTTCCTCAATGAATTTATTGTCCAACTGTTCTTGTATGATATTATCATAAACAGTCAGTAGCTCTGGATTCTTCCTGAGCTCATGTATTTGTGCTTTCATCTGTCCGAAAGCCATGCGATAATTGCTAGGCAGATGTGGTGGATTTAATTTCCATTGTAACCTAACCTGAGACTCTTGTGGGCTTGGTTTATTTACATCAATACCTATCGCATCTAAATCCCACAACTTATCAACTGGTTCATTCATTTCTTCCAGTAATGATAATTTTTGCTGTGGTACATGATCAGCGGTTATTCTCGTAACTAGTACATTTTCCACTGAATCAATATCAGCTTCTTTCCCACTTTGAGAGGGAATGGGACCACATATCATGTGGCCTCCTGCTGTTTTCAGCAAGTGAACATCATGTTTACTTACTATATTTTGCACAAAACAGTGATAATAATCACTTCCAATGATTAAATCAATTGGACTAATTGTGTCCGTCTGTATGTCAGGACAGGCTAACTTGACCTTAGCTGCTTTCAGTGCTGCAACTGTTTCTTTTAATCCCTGGATCTGCACAGACTTAGGCAAATCATCTACTACCACAGTTTCTACTGTCTTTTTCCTGTTTCCTAGACCAACAGTGATTCTGGCTAGGTCATATGTCTGTTTACCAGAATTGTGGAAAAAACCAGCTATATCTAACTGTATTTTGGCATAGGGTTGTTTATTCAGGTTCTGCAACACCGTTCTTCTTATGAAGGACCTTTGTGAGCCTTGATCAAATAGTGTTAGCACATTGGTTTTGTGTAATTTATTAGATAACTCAATTCGAGCTATCGGGAGAGCAGTTGCTTTAAACTTATCTCTCACATTTAATGCTGTTGCTTGTTGACTTCCTGATGCTGTGGAAGTCTTCTGCTGTTCAGCGAAAGTATTTGGGCATAATGCTGTATGATGCATACCCTTGCATTTAAAACACTTCTTCGGTGAGCATTTACCTCCCTTGTGTTCACCTAAACACTTGATGCACCTTTTCAGCTGATGAACACGTTGTTTACGTGCCTCCATTGATGTGTATTGAATACAATACTGTGCCCAATGTGTTCCATCACAAAGTACACATTTTGGAGTACGTTTATGTATGACAGTCTGTTTACTGTCTATTGTATTCACAGCTTGATAAATGCCTATATGGGATTTCCCATTATGTGGTTTAGTGGGAGTAGGTATACTCTTTTTATACTGAGTTGAAGGTTTGTTATCCACTGGATTTGTGGATTTTTCATCTTGTCTCGTTGCTTGCATGCATGAAACTATTGTTTGTAAACCATTGCTAATTTCTTCAAATGTGAAATAGCGTTTATTGAACATAATATTTAATCGTTCAATAGTTTGTGGTGACAACTTATCTTGTACAATACCACTGATAAACCAATCACATTGTCTTAGGTCATATTTAGCATCTAGAGATCTGAGACTATTGTCTAATGTGATTCTAAATGCCTGTAAGTCTGAAAAACAATGTTTGGGTGGCTTCAAACTTGACTGCATGTCTAACTCTGGCCTTGTCAGCATCAAAGTAATTGTCTGCTAAGACACGTAAGGCTATTTGATAATTGCCTTTAACCACCGGAAATGACTTAATCAGTTCATAGGGTTCTCCCTTCACAAGACATTTAAGATAATTGAACTTAGCAATCTCATCTATGTCAGTTCGTGAATTCACTATGGATTGAAAACCACTAATGAATTCTTCATAATTATGACCTTGGAAAATAGGTAATGACAATGTAGGTAAGCTTGGTAATGGGACACTTGTTGTTACAGGTGTAACAGGTGTTTGACCACTAGTAGTAGGTCTCTGTGACAGAGTTTTACGGCAGATAGCCTGTACTCCTGTCCACCTTAATTGTTGATCACTAAAAGTATCCAAAACATTTTTAATTTCATTCTCAGATGGATCTGATTCAAGAAATTTATTTTCATAATGTGTATAGTCTGAATTAATTATTTCTAGACGTCGTGTAAATAATCCAAATTTGACCTCAAGATCATCAAAATCTATGTTTGTATCTTGAGTTAATCCTATACAGACTGAAATTAGATTTTCTAATTGTGTAATCTTAGTCTGTAAAGACTGAAACTGAGTTTTCAAAGAAGCCATTTTAATGGTATACTGAAAATTCTAGCACCACACTTAGAGTGTTTATAAAACACTGTACTGCTATAAACAGCTGAGCTTTTGTTATGCTTAAGTCAGCAATAATCGAGTCAGACACTACTGACCCACTAAGCTTAACCTCAGGGTCAATGACCATGAAGGGTACACCGTACATGTGGCTGGTGTTTATGGCTTGAGTTTGCTGTGTCAGCCTGACCACGATGATTAATCGTAAATAACGTTATACACTTCATTCACTATACACTATAAATGTCACTGTATAACTGTAAATTACCCGTGAATATTACTTACACATACATAAATTTCACTGTTAATATATATTTGAAAGCTTACACTATATATATAAGTTCCTTTAATATAACAGGTATATCTATAAGAAACAAACTTTAACACAATCTTGTCTCTTAATTTCTGTCTATAAACATTATAAACACTATGTGTATATATATACACTCAAACAACAACACTTGGGTTGTTGTCTTAATCAGCATTTCTCGAGATTGGAGCAGTGGGTGCAGGGTGTGGGTGAGTCACCCAGCTCCCGTTTTCTTTGGGTGAACGCAGGGTGAGCGCCCGTTTTCTTTTGGCTGCCCATTCTCTGTGATTAAGTCTGGAGGGACTCATTTATACTGATTTATATTGTAAAACACTAGTTTTACAGCTTTTTTCGAAGGACCTTGGCTCATAGGTTATTTGTACACTGTAGTACAACGTATTTGGACCACAGTGTGGCCTTTATCCGGTTCGAGCAAGGAGCAGAGGTCACTTGACTACGTCGCATAACATCTGTGATCAATTACTCACTGTAGCAGTAAACAAGACGCTCGCCCCTTCTGAGAGGGCTTGGCCCCTTAGGGCTGAAAGGGGCTGAGGGGGCTGAAGAGGGCTGATACCCCCCTCCTGGAGAAAATTTCTCCACAGCTCATCTTGCCATATAGGACAAGTGAAAATTTGTGTATGCAATAATTTCGCCAAAATCATTCTGAACCTAACGAAGAAAATATATTTGATTGTGTTTGTTTAGTACTAAATTATTGTAAACGTATTTAAAATATATTTAGGTGGGTTAAGCTAAAATAAATTGTTCTTTTTATAATAAGGTTAGGTAAGTTTTCTAAGATTCTTTTGGTGCAAAATAAAAAAATTTTGCATTAACATTAATGAAAAAAATATATCTTTAAACGTATAAGAGAAAATTTCAGAAAGGACTTAATTTTAAATGCGTTCTTGCTAATTGACCAGTTTTACATATTCGGCACGACATATATATATATGCAATAAGATCACAGTAAACAGGTGATTTCAGAATATGCAAAACAATCACTATGAAAAAAGAGTGAAATTCCAAGTGCTTTCGTGACTTCTCACATTATCAAGGAACTATAAAAGTAATACATCAAGGAAGGCATATAAATGGTTTAGACCACGCGTCACCATCACATCCCACAACAAAGCAACACCTGACACGCGACGACACCCGACTCATAAGAAAGGAGGAACACTGCAGCAGGTCTGCTGGCGCAACTAGACAGGCCCTTCACGACATCCCACTAACAAAATATTCTACCCAAGAATTAAGATTTATTATTTGTCCAATGTATTATTAAATTCTTCCCAAATTTTATTAATTATAAATGGATCTAATTTATATAAACCAAATCTCAAATTTTACAAGGAATCTTATAGACACGTCCGTCAGCATTTTGGGGGGAATTCTTTATAAAAAATTTTTTTTTACCGTATCAAGATTTTTAAATAAAACTTTGATATTAAAAATCTTAAGGAGAGAAGGCATATCAACCAAGTCTTCATGGTAAGGGAGAACCAACATATTTTTAGTTGAATAAGGTTGGTTGTCCCTTTTTGGATTATAAAAAGTATTTCTATCAATTTTAAAAGATTTATCAATTACGTTTCTTGGATTTTTCAGATTATTAGCTATTTCATAAATTTTGGATATTTCTTCATCTATGAACTCTGAACTACAATTACGTAAAACTCTCAAAAATATTGATGAGAAAACAGACAATTTAACTCTATCTTGATGTGAAGAATAATAGTGTACATAGGAACAGTTATTTGTAGGTTTTCTGTAAATTTTAAATGTGAATTCATTATTTCCCTTAACAATTAAAACATCTAGAAAAGGCAATGAGTTATTTTCCTCAAACTCAACAGTAAAGTTTATAGAATGGACTAAGCTATTTAATTTAACAAGGAAATTGTGTATATCTACATTCTTAGGCATAAGACACAAAATATCATCAACATATCTGAACCATTTAGCTCTATTAGGGAAGATTGTGTTAAGCAGTCTTGTTTCAAAAAATTCCATGTATAGGTTACTAAGAACAGGTGAAAGAGGATTTCCCATCACCATACCAAACTTCTGAGTGTATCACTTATCATTAAATACAAATTTTGCATCAACAATGCTGAGGTTAATAAGTTTAATGATAGTAGGAACTGGCAATGGTAAATCATAATTAACAAGTTCTTCAGATAAGAAACTTAATAAATCATCTACTGGAACTTTCGTAAACAAGGAAGTAACATCAAAACTATGTTAAAAAGTCAGCCCTAAGCTTTTTCTAATCGTTTATAACAGGTCATGTGGTTTGAGAAAATAAGTTTCTCGTTAGATACTGTAGACATGGATAGCTATTATTCTGTGTGACCTTTTCAAATAATGAAAGAAAGGGTAGTTATCAATGGGACAGAGTCAGCAAGATATCCTATTTTGGCAAGTGTTCCACAGGGAAGTGTGCTTGGGCCATTTTTATGGAATGTCTGCTTCAACGACCTTCTCCGTCTCATCCCAGAATCCCATGCATATGCAGATGACTGCACACTGATATTTACTTATCCAAGAGAAGAAATGCTAGTTGCTTGACGCTACATCAATCACGAGATTACAGCTATATCAACCTGGGGTAAACGATGGCAGGTAACAATTGTTCCTGAGAAAACACAAATGATGATAATCTCTAGGCACCATGATAGTAATGCTGGAGTGGTGGTAAATGGAAGAATGTTGGTACCTGAGGGTGAAGTTGACATCCTTGGGGTGAAATTTGACTCCAAACTGACCATGGAGAACCAAGTTGTAAATCTTGCAAACAAGGCAGCCAGGAATCTTACAGCAATTCGTCATATCTCGCATCTTCTCGACAGTACAGGTTGCAAAATTCTGTACGAGGCACAAGTATGCTCACATCTTGAGTATGCTCCATTTTGTTGGTTTGCCTGCCTCCCATCTCATATGCGATTTCTTGACAGAACAGAGAACAGAGCAAGATGCCTCGTCTCTCGCCTGGGCCCATCCCGGATAGATCTGCCATTTCAGCAGAGCCTTCAACACAGGAGGGATGTAGGCGGCCTTACTGTTATGTACAAGGCCAATACTGTAAAAGGATTTTACTTGGCTTGACTCTGAGGACAGCGAGAAATGAGCTTCTACACCACAAGACGGACAGCAAGCAGCAACTTCACTCTGACTGTACCTTCTCCAGAACATTGTTACATCTGAAATAATTTATTCCTAGGAAGACTCGAGTCTGGAGCATATTCGTACAGCATAACGATATCAACGAAATAGCTGATCAAATGAAATTGCTGGCCCTACTTGTATATCTCATAACAATAAAACGGCTTTTAAATAAAATGATGCAGGTAACAGCTCTTAGATTGTAAATGAAGTTAGGAATCATTAACCTAAACTTGTTAAACCCTGTGTAAAAAAAAAAATACAATCACCCGAGATACGAGAACCCTCGATATGAGATTTCGCCGATACGAACATCTTTCATTAGTACCCATCATCAACACATGAGCGCCTTTTTTCACAGATAAGAGGATCACATACGAGTTTTCTCGTGCAAGCACTTCACATCAGCTGTTATGTGAGACATGAGAGTCTTGTCACTGCCGACCCGCCAGTCTACCAGCAGGCTCTCCTAGGTGTTTTGTGTCCTTTCTTAGTGTATTCATTTTTATCTTTAAATAACTTTGTAACAATTAATAATCATAGGTCCAAGAGTGATAAAAAATACTGAAAAGATAGAAAAGAAAATAAAAAAGACAGAAAAGTGTGAAGAGTTTGTTAAGTTTAGAAATGCTATGTGACGCTGCTGCCATTGTTAAACTATACAATGTTAACAAACTACCCACAACGTAACTGGTAGTTAACTAAGCGTTGGTACATGTTTTAGACTGTGTTTTTTGTTTTTGTAATGCTGTATTGGAACACTATTGGAACACTATTTGCTCTAAAATTATTTGATTTAGGGTGAAATGACATGAGGTAATTTTTGACGTAGAAGACGCATTAAAAGTTTTAACATGGAAAATTATGATATATACAATTTCGTGATATAAGTTTTCACGTTGCGAGTCATCTTGTGCGAGTCATCTTGTGCGAGTCATATTGTGCGAGTCATCTTGTGCGAGTCATCTTGTGCGAGTCATATTGTGCGAGTCATCTTGTGCGAGTCATCTTGTGCGAGTCATCTTGTGCGAGTCATCTTGTGCGAGTCATATTGTGCGAGTCATCTTGTGCGAGTCATCTTGTGCGAGTCATCTTGTGCGAGTCATATTGTGCGAGTCATCTTGTGCGAGTCATCTTGTGCGAGTCATATTGTGCGAGTCATCTTGTGCGAGTCATCTTGTGCGAGTCATCTTGTGCGAGTCATCTTGTGCGAGTCATCTTGTGCGAGTCATCTTGTGCGAGTCATCTTGTGCGAGTCATCTTGTGCGAGTCATATTGTGCGAGTCATCTTGTGCGAATCATCTTGTCATCTTGTGCGAGTCATATTGTGCGAGTCATCTTGTGCGAGTCATCTTGTGCGAGTCATAGTTCTTGTGCGAGTCATCTTGTGCGAGTCATCTTGTGCGAGTCATCTTGTGCGAGTCATCTTGTGCGAGTCATCTTTGTGCGAGTCATCTTGTGCGAGTCATCTTGTGCGAGTCATCTTGTGCGAGTCATATTGTGCAGGTCATCTTGTGCGATCATTGTGCGAGTCATCTTGTGCGAGTGATCTTGCGCGAGTCATCTTGTGCGAGTCATATTGTGCGAGTCATCTTGTGCGAGTCATCTTGTGCGAGTCATCTTGTGCGAGTCATCTTGTGCGAGTCATCTTGTGCGAGTCATCTTGTGCGAGTCATCTTGTGCGAGTCATCTTGTGCGAGTCATCTTGTGCGAGTCATCTTGTGCGAGTCATATTGTGCGAGTCATCTTGTGCGAGTCATCTTGTGCGAGTCATCTTGTGCGAGTCATATTGTGCAGGTCATCTTGTGCGGGTCATCTTGTGCGCGTCATCTTGTGCGAGTCATCTTGTGCGAGTCATCTTGTGCGAGTCATCTTGTGCGAGTCATCTTGTGCGAGTCATCTTGTGCGAGTCATCTTGTGCGAGTCATCTTGTGCGAGTCATCTTGTGCGAGTCATCTTGTGCGAGTCATCTTGTGCGAGTCATCTTGTGCGAGTCATCTTGTGCGAGTCATCTTGTGCGAGTCATCTTGTGCGAGTCATCTTGTGCGAGTCATCGAGTTGTGCGAGTCATCTTGTGCGAGTCATATTGCGAGTCATCGTGTGCGAGTCATCTTGTGCGAGTCATCTTGTGCGAGTCATATTGTGCGAGTCATCTTGTGCGAGTCATCTTGTGCGAGTCATCTTGTGCGAGTCATCTTGTGCGAGTCATCTTGTGCGAGTCATCGAGTCATGTGCGAGTCATCTTGTGCGAGTCATCTTGTGCGAGTCATCTTGTGCGAGTCAGATTGTGCGAGTCATATTGTGCGAGTCATATTGTGCGAGTCATCTTGTGCGAGTCATCCTGTGCGAGTCATATTGTGCGAGTCATGCGAGTCATCTTGTGCGAGTCATATTGTGCGAGTCATATTGTGCGAGTCATCTTGTGCGAGTCATCTTGTGCGAGTCATCTGTGCGAGTCATATTGTGCGAGTCATCTTGTGCGAGTCATCTTGTGCGAGTCATCCTGTGCGAGTCATATTGTGCGAGTCATCTTGTGCGAGTCATCTTGTGCGAGTCATCTTGTGCGAGTTGTGCGAGTCATCTTGTGCGAGTCATCTTGTGCGAGTCATCTTGTGCGAGTCATCTTGTGCGAGTCATATTGTGCGAGTCATATTGTGCGAGTCATCTTGTGCGAGTCATCTTGTGCGAGTCATCCTGTGCGAGTCATATTGTGCGAGTCATCTTGTGCGAGTCATCTTGTGCAAGTCATCCTGCGCGAGTCATATTGTGCGAGTCATCTTGTGCGAGTCATATTGTGCGAGTCATCTTGTGCAAGTCATCTTGTGCGAGTCATCTTGTGCGAGTCATCTTGTGCGAGTCATATTGTGCGAGTCATCTTGTGCGAGTCATATTGTGCGAGTCATCTTGTGCGAGTCATATTGTGCGAGTCATATTGTGCGAGTCATCTTGTGCGAGTCATATTGTGCGAGTCATATTGTGCGAGTCATCTTGTGCGAGTCATCTTGTGCGAGTCATCTTGTGCGAGTCATCTTGTGCGAGTCATATTGTGCGAGTCATCTTGTGCGAGTCATCTTGTGCGAGTCATCCTGTGCGAGTCATATTGTGCGAGTCATCTTGTGCGAGTCATCTTGTGCGAGTCATATTGTGCGAGTCATCTTGTGCGAGTCATATTGTGCGAGTCATCCTGTGCGAGTCATATTGTGCGAGTCATATTGTGCGAGTCATCTTGTGCGAGTCATCTTGTGCGAGTCATCTTGTGCGAGTCATCTTGTGCGAGTCATCTTGTGCGAGTCATATTGTGCGAGTCATCTTGTGCGAGTCATCTTGTGCGAGTCATCTTGTGCGAGTCATCTTGTGCGAGTCATCTTGTGCGAGTCATCTTGTGCGAGTCATATTGTGCGAGTCATCTTGTGCGAGTCATCTTGTGCGAGTCATCTTGTGCGAGTCATCTTGTGCGAGTCATATTGTGCGAGTCATCTTGTGCGAGTCATATTGTGCGAGTCATCTTGTGCGAGTCATCTTGTGCGAGTCATCTTGTGCGAGTCATCTTGTGCGAGTCATCTTGTGCGAGTCATCTTGTGCGAGTCATCTTGTGCGAGTCATCTTGTGCGAGTCATCTTGTGCGAGTCATCTTGTGCGAGTCATCTTGTGCGAGTCATATTGTGCGAGTCATCTTGTGCGAGTCATATTGTGCGAGTCATATTGTGCGAGTCATCTTGTGCGAGTCATATTGTGCGAGTCATATTGTGCGAGTCATATTGTGCGAGTCATATTGTGCGAGTCATCTTGTGCGAGTCATATTGTGCGAGTCATCTTGTGCGAGTCATCTTGTGCGAGTCATATTGTGCGAGTCATCTTGTGCGAGTCATATTGTGCGAGTCATCTTGTGCGAGTCATCTTGTGCGAGTCATCTTGTGCGAGTCATATTGTGCGAGTCATCTTGTGCGAGTCATATTGTGCGAGTCATCTTGTGCGAGTCATCCTGTGCGAGTCATATTGTGCGAGTCATCTTGTGCGAGTCATCTTGTGCGAGTCATCTTGTGCGAGTCATCTTGTGTGAGTCATCTTGTGCGAGTCATCTTGTGTGAGTCATCTTGTGCGAGTCATCTTGTGCGAGTCATATTGTGCGAGTCATCTTGTGCGAGTCATCTTGTGCGAGTCATCTTGTGTGAGTCATCTTGTGCGAGTCATATTGTGCGAGTCATCTTGTGCGTGTCATCTTGTGCGAGTCATCTTGTGCGAGTCATCTTGTGCGAGTCATCTTGTGCGAGTCATCTTGTGCGAGTCATCTTGTGCGAGTCATCTTGTGCGAGTCATCTTGTGCGAGTCATCTTGTGCGAGTCATCTTGTGCGAGTCATCTTGTGCGAGTCATATTGTGCGAGTCATCTTGTGCGAGTCATCTTGTGCGAGTCATATTGTGCGAGTCATCTTGTGCGAGTCATCTTGTGCGAGTCATATTGTGCGAGTCATATTGTGCGAGTCATCTTGTGCGAGTCATCTTGTGCGAGTCATCTTGTGCGAGTCATCTTGTGCGAGTCATCTTGTGCGAGTCATATTGTGCGAGTCATATTGTGCGAGTCATATTGTGCGAAAGATTAATCTCGTGTCAGAGAGACAGCTATATATATGTCGAGCTGAATAGGTCAAATTTGCTATTTTGGCTTAAATAGCAACGCTCTTCTTGCCGAATAAAGCAAGCAAAAATTGGTGTATGCAATAATTTAGCAAAAATCATTCTGAACCAAACGAAAAAACTATGCTTTATGGTGTGAGTTTATTAATAAATTGTTGTAAACTTATGTAAAATATATTTAATTTGATGAGGCTAAACTAAATTGCGCTTGTTATAATAAGGTTAGGAAATTTTTAAAAGGTTCTTTTGGTACAAAATTATTAATTTTTACTTTAACATAAATGAAATAATATATCTTTAAAAAGTATAAGAGAAAATTTTAGAAAGGACTTAATTTTAAATGAGTTCTTGCTAATTAACCAGTGTTACGTATATATATATATACATATATATATATATATATATATATATATATATATATATATATATATATATATATATATATATATATATATATATATATATATATATATATAAACACGTCGGCCGTCTCCCACCGAGGCAGGGTGACCCAAAAAAGAAAGAAAACCCGAGAAAGAAAGTAAAAAACTTTCATCATTCAACACTTTCACCATCACTCATACATAATCATTGTCTTCGCACAGGCGCCCAGATACGACAGTTTAGAAGTCACTCCAAACTGCCAATATACCAAATCCCTCCTGTACTTCCCATTTCCAGGACTTAAGTCCGGCTAACCGGTTTCCCTGAATCCCTTCACAAAATATTGCCCTTCTCACACTCCAACAGCTCGTTAGGTCCCAAAAGCCATTCGTCTCCATTCACTCCTAAGACGCTCACGCACGCTTGCTGGAAGTCCAAGCCCCTCACCCACAAAACCTCCTTTACCCCCTTCTCCCAACCTTTTCGGGGCCGACCCTAACCCCGCCATCCTTCCCCTTCAGATTTATACGCTCTCCAAGTCATTCTCTTAGCTTCAAGGTTTTATTGTTGATATGTTTACCTCAAAGGAAACAATCTCTTGATGTTAGTTTGTGTAAGTTATCACGTGCCAGTTTTATTAATCATATTAATTTTTGTGTAATATCTGCAGAATGTTCTTTTCCTATCAGAAATAAGTCATGAAGTTTGACTTTATTTAGTTATCATAGGCTGAATCAACAACAACAATAATAATATCTTTATTTCTACAAGTACAAAGTATACAGTCCTAGCTGACATCAATGACATACTACTATATAAAAAGCCGCTTACTATTCAGAGTATTTCGGGCAAGTTAGGTCAGTTATGTCCCAGGATGTGTGGAGAAATTTTCTCCAGGAGGGGGGTATCAGCCCCCTTCAGCCCTTCAGCCCTTCAGCCCTGAGGGGCCAAGCCCTCTCAGAAGGGGCAAGCGTCTTGTTTACTGCAAGAGTGAGTAATTGATCACAGATGCTATGCCACGTAGTCAAGTGACCTCTGCTCCTTGCAGCGGTGTTGCAAAGTGTATTTTTATAAGAGACAGTACATTGTTACTTAGCAGGACAATTAAGGAAAATCCTGCTCCCACTTTATTACCATAGTAAAGATAGTGTACATTGTTGTCTATGCTTAAGACAGCAAGAAACAAACATTCTGCTTTCCTTCATCGAGGAGGTGACAAGGATGCAAGGTACTAGGTCAGCGTTTTTTTTTGTGTATTAGGGCAGCAACGGCTTGGGGCGGTCAAATTCTGTTGAGGATTTTGGCATTACCTGCTGTGTTTAAATTATAACTATATATAATGAACACTTAGCTGATAAATGGCAGCAAATCGTCTACACAGCTGCCCCTGCAGACGAGGTCTAGAAGCTGTCGAAACCATCACAACATTGGGCTGTCAAGAGATACAATTTGTAAGTATAAATTACCCCTGGGGGGTGTTATGTCAGCATATTTCATTGGATGATGGCTGACGAAATACCTACTTGTTTGGACTCAAAAGTCCACACCTTACTGCCGATTATAGGTTGATTACAAACTCCTTGTGACTCAAGAAGAATGCTCGTGTGCACATGTCCGTGCGTGCGCCCTCGTGTGTGTATGTGCGCGCGCGCTCGTGTGGGTGTATGATCCACTTAATATTTGTATTTATAACTCATTACAATTGTGACCAGGTATGGACGTATCAGTGGTTCATTACTTTGTAATTTGTTCATGACTGTAACCATGTATAGGAATGAAGCTGATTCATTACCTCTGTAACTTGCCATGATTAGTGACCAGATCTACCTGGAGTTCATTACCTTTGTGACTAGTTCAGCTATCATAACTTTGGGGTCCAGTCCCTGGACCAATTATGTACCTCTGTAATCTTTTGACTACCGCCCACAGGATGGGTATGGGGTGCATAATAAACATATTAAACTAAAAAAAACTAGACTCAAGAATTGCGCAATCCCCCGATCTACAAGAAATTCGTAACATACCTTGCTCTTTGTAACGTGAGCTATGGTGTTCTCAACACCTTCGACAGGTATCGGTGACTTGATAGAAGCTGAAGTGTCCTTGGATGTCCATGTCTTCCATTGTCTAGGAAACGCACACTGGTACACTATGTTCCACAAGATTTGTCTTTATTGTTCACAATGTATCACAAGAGAAGCTGATCACACTTCTCTTAAGTGTTTATTGTGTTTGAGACACTTTGTTCACACTAATGCACAGATCAGTATCCTGGCGTCAGTGTCACTCTCCCTAGAGTCAAAGATAGTCTGGCGAGGTTGGAGAGTTGAAGGAGGAGGTCTTGCTTCTCCAGGAGGAGATTAGGAGGCTGAAGGTCCACCTCAATGGGTCTGGGAGAGAGTGTGAGGTGGCTGGAGTTGTGGGGAATGAGACTTCTAGCAGTGAGGTGCAGTCTGTCTCTCGCTGTAAGGAGGCTGTAGTTGGGGAGGTAGCAACGGCTACCAGCAGTGAGGTGCAGCCCAGCACCTGCTACAAGTGGCGAGTTGTTCACAGTAATGGGAGGCGCATCAGAATAAGGAAAGTTAAGAGTGAAGATCTGAAGGTAGGAAATCGCTTCTCTGTTCTCCAGGATGAATGTACTTCAGTGGCCAGTGAAGGTAAGGGTACTACTGCCCCTGCTAATGAAGGTAAGCGCATTCTTGTGGTTGGTGACTCTCAGGTAAGATATATTGACCGTGCTTTTTGTAATAGGAATAAGAAGATGAGAGATAGAGTGTGCTTCCCTGGAGCTGGTGTTGGGGACATTGTCAACAGGCTGGATAATATCATGTCAGGTAATGGGAACAAGCCCATTATCTGTCTCAGTGCTGGTGGAAATGATATTGGGAAGGGTAGGAGAGAAGAGCTGCTAGATAAGTACAGGTCAGCTATAGATTTCATTAAGTCTAAGGGAGGGATCCCAATCATATGTAGCATCTTGCCTAGAAGGGGAGTAGGAAATGAATGGTTGTCTAGGGCAATTGGTGTAAATTGCTGGCTAGACAGATACTGCAAGGAACTTGCAATCCCATTCATTGACAACTGGAACAACTTTTATGGCAAACATGATATGTATGCAAGGGATGGGGTACATCTCTCTGGGTCAGGGGTGGTAGCACTTGCAGACTCGATTGAGAAGGCCATTGGTGAAATGCCTATGATTTTAAACTGATGGAAGATAGAGGTATGGGTGTGTGTGGGAAACAAGCAGGTTGCAACACTAGGGTTGGAAACAGTAAATGTATAAAAGGCATTCAGCATGAAGTTATAAATAAAGACAATAGAACAGGTCAGCAAACAAAGGGGGACAGCAGAGGGCAGCAAGGGACTAGCTCCCTTAAGGTTTACTATACTAATAGCAGGAGTGTTAGAAATAAGATAGATGAGCTAAGATTAATTGCAAGTGCAGGAAACATAGATATTATTGCTATAACAGAGACCTGGCTCAATCTGAAAGATAGAGAGATGCCCTCTGAATGTCACATACAAGGCTATAAATTATTCCACACTGACAGGGTCAACAGGAAAGGTGGTGGAGTAGCGATGTATGTCAGAGACAATTTAAATTGTTGTGTTAGACAAGATATTAAATTAGAAGCGTCAGCCACTGAATCTGTTTGGTTACAGCTTCTCGAGGGCCGAGAAAAACTAATTTTGGGTGTGATTTACAGGGCCCCAAATCTTGATAGGGAGTGCAGTAAACTTCTATGGGACGAAATTCGTAAGGCATCTACATACGAAAATGTTGTGCTAATGGGAGATTTCAACTATAGACAGATTGACTGGAGCAATTTGACAGGAAATTTAGAGTCAGGTGACTTTCTTGATACGATCCAGGATTGTTTTTTAAAACAGTTTGTGACAGAGCCAACTAGGGGAAATAACCTCCTTGACTTGGTTCTTGCCAGTAGGGAAACACTAATTAATAATCTTGAGGTTAATGATGAGCTTGGGGAGAGTGATCACAAATCACTCAGTTTTAATATATCATGGAATTCCCCTAATAATGGCAATCAAGCCTCCGTCCCTGACTTTCGCTTGGCTGATTTCATAGGACTGAAAAATTACTTAGGTGGGCTGAACTGGAATGACCTGACTAAGGGTCAGGTAGGTGGTGATGGTTGCCGATATGATGCTTTCCAGGGCATAGTTCTAGCTGCTCAGTCAAATTATGTTCCAAATAGGGAAATCAGATCAAACAAAAATGATCCTAAATGGATGAACAATAGATTAAAATATCTGATTGGTCAAAAGAGAGGCATATATAGGCAAATCAAAAGAGGAGAGGGGCAATTAAGAAATCGATATATTCAGTTAAAGAGAGAAATAAAAAAGGGAATTAGAAAAGCAAAAAGAGATTATGAGGTTAAAGTTGCAAAAGAATCGAAGACTAACCCAAAAGGATTCTTTCAGGTATACAGAAGTAAGATCAGGGACAAGATAGGCCCACTCAAAAGTTCCTCGGGTCAGCTCACTGACAGTGATAAGGAAATGTGTAGAATTTTTAACACATACTTCCTCTCAGTTTTTACACAGGAGGATACCAGCGATATTCCAGTAATGATAAATTATGTAGAACAGGACGATAATAAACTGTGCACTATTAGGGTCACAAGTGACATGGTCCTTAGGCAAATAGATAAATTAAAACCTAACAAATCCCCAGGCCCTGATGAACTGTATGCAAGGGTTCTAAAGGAATGTAAAGAGGAGCTTAGCACACCTTTGGCTAATCTTTTCAACATATCACTACAAACTGGCATGGTGCCAGATAAGTGGAAAATGGCAAATGTGATACCTATTTTCAAAGCAGGTGACAGGTCCTTAGCTTCGAACTATAGACCAATAAGCCTAACCTCCATAGTGGGAAAATTTATGGAATCAATAATTGCCGAGGCAGTTCGTAGCCATCTTGAAAAGCATAAATTAATCAACGAATCTCAGCATGGTTTTACAAAGGGGCGTTCCTGCCTTACGAATTTATTAACTTTTTTCACTAAGGTATTTGAGGAGGTAGATCATGGTAATGAATATGATATTGTGTATATGGACTTCAGTAAGGCTTTTGACAGGGTCCCACATCAGAGACTATTGAGGAAAATTAAAGCACATGGAATAGGAGGAGAAATTTTTTCCTGGATAGAGGCATGGTTGACAAATAGGCAGCAGAGAGTTTGCATAAATGGGGAGAAATCAGAGTGGGGAAGCGTCACGAGCGGTGTTCCACAGGGGTCGGTGTTGGGCCCCCTGCTGTTCACAATCTACATAAACGACATAGATGAGGGCATAAAGAGCGACATCGGCAAGTTTGCCGATGACACCAAAATAGGCCGTCGAATTCATTCTGACGAGGACATTCGAGCACTCCAGGAAGATTTGAATAGACTGATGCAGTGGTCGGAGAAGTGGCAGATGCAGTTTAATATAGACAAATGCAAAGTTCTAAATGTTGGACAGGACAATAACCATGCCACATATAAACTAAATAATGTAGATCTTAATATTACGGATTGCGAAAAAGATTTAGGAGTTCTGGTTAGCAGTAATCTGAAACCAAGACAACAGTGCATAAGTGTTCGCAATAAAGCTAATAGAATCCTTGGCTTCATATCAAGAAGCATAAATAATAGGAGTCCTCAGGTTGTTCTTCAACTCTATACATCCTTGGTTAGGCCTCATTTAGATTATGCTGCACAGTTTTGGTCACCGTATTACAGAATGGATATAAATTCTCTGGAAAATGTACAAAGGAGGATGACAAAGATGATCCCATGTATCAGAAACCTTCCCTATGAGGATAGACTAAGGGCCCTGAAACTGCACTCTCTAGAAAGACGTAGAATTAGGGGGGATATGATTGAGGTGTATAAATGGAAGACAGGAATAAATAAAGGGGATGTAAATAGTGTGCTGAAAATATCTAGCCTAGACAGGACTCGCAGCAATGGTTTTAAGTTGGAAAAATTCAGATTCAGGAAGGATATAGGAAAGTACTGGTTTGGTAATAGAGTTGTGGATGAGTGGAACAAACTCCCAAGTACCGTTATAGAGGCCAGAACGTTGTGTAGCTTTAAAAATAGGTTGGATAAATACATGAGTAGATGTGGGTGGGTGTGAGTTAGACCTGATAGCTTGTGCTAACAGGTCGGTTGCCGTGTTCCTCCCTTAAGTCAATGTGACCTGACCTGACTAGGTTGGGTGCATTGGCTTAAGCCGGTAGGAGACTTGGACCTGCCTCGCATGGGCCAGTAGGCCTTCTGCAGTGTTCCTTCGTTCTTATGTTCTTATGTTCTTATGTTCTTATGACGCCACACCACCCCAAGCCGTCACTGCCCTAATACACAAAAAAAAAATGCTGACCTAGTACCTTGCATTCTTGTCACCTCCTCGATGAAGCAAAGCAGAATGTTTGTTTCTTGCTGCCTTAAGCATAGACAACAATGTACACTATCTTTACTATGGTAATAAAGTGGGAGCAGGATTTTCCTTAATTGTCCTGCTAAGTAAGAATGTACTGTCTCTTATAAAAATACACTTTGCAACACCGCTGCAAGGAGCAGAGGTCACTTGACTACGTGACATAGCATCTGTGATCAATTACTCACTCTAGCAGTAAACAAGACGCTCGCCCCTTCTGAGAGGGCTTGGCCCCTCAGGGCTGAAAGGGCTGAAGGGGGCTGATACCCCCCTCCTGGAGAAAATTTCTCCACACTGGGGGGCGGCGGAGGTTCGCTGCAGGTGAACTATTCATCACTTAACATTAATTTGATTTTCTCACTCGCCACCACTGCTGCTTGTCTTTTTTGAACAGTTTTAGTCTGTTTGGTTTCTGGAGAATCACTAATTTTGTTTTCAACACTGTGTAATTCTAACGGCACTAGTTTATTTATTGTCCGCTTATTCACTACACCTTTGCTCAAAACATCAACTGTCCTGATGATTCCATTTGCATCAGGATATATGGTCACAATTTTTCCAAGTGGCCATTGGGACCTCGGACCATCATTGTCGATGGTCACTATGTCACCAGGTCTTAAGGACTTATGATTTTCAGGAACACCAGCTCCATAGAAGTGTTCTCTCAATGAGGTGAGATAGTCTTCTCGCCAAATTTTCTCCCAACGTTCAATCACTTTATTAAGGTGTTTGAATTTACGTCTGAGTTGCTCAGGTTCGAAATAAGTAGGATCCTCTATGATTTCTTTATCATTCATGGGAGGAACAGGTTCGAGCCTTCTGCCATGTAGTAAATGAGATGGACTTAACACTTCTAAATTGTCCAGATCATCGGTAACATAAGTTAGAGGTCTGTTGTTGACTCTATTTTCTATTTCAGTCACAACTGTACTGAATTCTTCTAAGTCTATTCTCTGACGATGAAGAGTCTTCCTTAAACAACGTTTTACAATGCCGATCATTCTTTCATAAAATCCGCCGTGCCATGGAGATTTAGGAGGAATGTATCTCCAACGACAACTGCGTTGATTCAGCATCTGTTGTACTTCTGGTTGATCAAAGATCTTGCTTATATAAGCAGCACCAGCAACAAAGTTCGTTGCATTATCTGAAATCATCAGTCTGGGACATGCCCTTCTGGCTGCAAACCTTCTGAATAATTTGATAAAGGTTTCAGCAGACATGTCAGTGGCTACTTCTAGATGTACTGCTCTAGTTGTAGCACAAGTGAACAAACAGATGTACACCTTGATGGGAACTTTGTCAACTGTTTCGGTTAAAATTATTGGTCCAGTGTAATCTACACCTGTCACCTCAAATGGAGTGATATGACAAACTCTTTCAGAGGGATATGGAGGTGGACCTGGATACTGACATACTCGCATATCGTAGTGACGACAAGTAATACAGTCCTTTATTTGTTTTTTCACACTTTGTCGACCTTGAGGTATCCAGTAGGATTGTCGTATATGACAAAGTGTATCAGCTACCCCACCATGTAACACGTTACTGTGGGAGTTTTGCACAATCAGTTTTGTTAGCCAATGATTCTTGGGGATCAATACTGGATGTATGGCTTCTTTAGGTAGTGAAGAATTATGAATTCTTCCTCGACATCTTATAATCTTTTCTGAGTCAAGATAAAGTCCTAAAGAATTAATCATGACAGGTTTCTTTGGGGATTTATCTTGTGTTTCTAGACATTTATATTCTGTAGAGAAAACATCTTTCTGTATTAGTTTCACCCAGTATTTAATGGGTTCAAGACATTCATAATCAGGTTTTATTCCTTTAATGAATTCAAAGACAAGAGCTGTAACTCTTAATAGTTTACCCAAAGATGAGTATTTAGATCCATCAATGACTATTTCTGTTGTGTCTGCAGTATTTACACAACTTATTTCTGCTGTGTTCAAGCAGACTGTTTCTTCTGGCATAATGTGAGCTTTTTGCTGAGGCCAGTTATTTTCATCAGAGAGCCAGTTCGGACCGTGGAGCCATAATTTATTATCCACAAATTTCTTGAGTGGGACACCACGTGACAACATGTCAGCTGGATTCTCTTGGGTAGAGACGTGGAGAAAGAGATAATCTCTCTGCATCTCTTTTATTTCTGCTACTCTGTTCTGTACATAGACCAGCTTACTCTTATTATTTCTTAACCACTGGAGAACTGCTTCATTATCACTCCAGATCACGGTTTTCTCAATAGTGAGATGATCAAGTACTTTGTTGAGATAGACAGCTAATTTTGTACCTACATAGAGTGCTGTCAGTTCCAATTGTGGTACTGTTCTGACCTTCAAGGGTGCTACCCTGGCCTTTGAAGTAATTAGTGTACTTCCTTCAGCATTACTCATGTAAGCTACAGCACCATAACCTTTGGTTGACGCATCACAGAACACATGTAATGTGTACTTGTTTCCCTCTTGACCTATTTGTCTGGGAAATTTAATTTGATGAAGTTGCTTAAACTCCTTGGATATTTCATCCCATGCTTTACTCATTTCTAGAGGCAAGTTTTCATCCCATCCAATTTTGAGTTTCCATGCATCTTGCATAAGCATTTTACCTTTTATGGTAATTGGTGAGACGAGTCCTAGAGGATCAAAACATTGTGATACCTCTGACAGTAAACTACGTTTAGTGAGTGTACTGCATGATTTATTGTTTATCCTTTTGAGACTCAAAGTATCTTCCTGTGTGTTCCAATTAAGTCCCAGCATATTGTTGCAATCAGGATTTTCAGTTTCAGGGAAATCTTCCTTGATAAGTTCCCTTAATTGCTTTGAGTTTGTATTCCACATCCTTAGAGGCATGTTTGCTTCTTTCATCTCCATGTTAGCTTCTCTGTATAAGGATTTCAAATCCTCCTCTTTATTCAAAGTACCTTGAAGATTGTCCACATAGAAACTTTTCTTTAAGATTTCTTTGAAGGGACTTTCAGATTTCTTCAAATGTGTATTTAGAGTAGCTTCTAGTAAGAATGGAGAGGATGTTGCACCAAACAATACTGATTTGAAACGATAAGTTTTCACAGGATTTTGAGGATCATGTGGATTTTCAGGCCACAAGAATCGAGTATAATCTCTATCTATTTCTTGTAGTCCTACTCTTAAGAAAGCTTTGGAAATATCAGCCGTGTAGGCATATGGGTTTGTGCGAAATTTTATAAGCACGTCTCCAAGCTTCTCAGTTAGTGAGGGTCCGGTCATCAGACAATCATTAAGACTTGCTACATCTTTATTTGCACGTGCACTGCAATTATATACAACACGTAGTGGAGTGGTTTCAGAATCTTTTCTGACTCCATAGTGCGGGAGATAATGAGCTTCTGTCTTCAACTTATCTTCGACTATTTCCTCAATGAATTTATTGTCCAACTGTTCTTGTATGATATTATCATAAACAGTCAGTAGCTCTGGATTCTTCCTGAGCTCATGTATTTGTGCTTTCATTTGTCCGAAAGCCATGCGATAATTGCTAGGCAGATGTGGTGGATTTAATTTCCATGGTAACCTAACCCAATACTGTCCATCTTTATATTTGACAGTGTTCAAATATTGGTTATAAGTCTGAGACTCTTGTGGGCTTGGTTTATTTACATCAATACCTATCGCATCTAAATCCCACAACTTATCAACTGGTTCATTCATTTCTTCCAGTAATGATAATTTTTGCTGTGGTACATGATCAGCGGTTATTCTGGTAACTAGTACATTTTCCACTGAATCAATATCAGCTTCTTTCCCACTTTGAGAGGGAATGGGACCACATATCATGTGGCCTCCTGCTGTTTTCAGCAAGTGAACATCATGTTTACTTACTATATTTTGCACAAAACAGTGATAATAATCACTTCCAATGATTAAATCAATTGGACTAATTGTGTCCGTCTGTATGTCAGGACAGGCTAACTTGACCTTAGCTGCTTTTAGTGCTGCAACTGTTTCTTTTAATCCCTGGATCTGCACAGACTTAGGCAAATCATCTACTACCACAGCTTCTACTGTCTTTTTCCTGTTTCTTAGACCAACAGTGATTCTGGCTAGGTCATATGTCTGTTTACCAGAATTGTGGAGAAAACCAGCTATATCTAACTGTATTTTGGCATAGGGTTGTTTATTCAGTTTCTGCAACACTGTTCTTCTTATGAAGGACCTTTGTGAGCCTTGATCAAATAATGTTAGCACATTAGTTTTGTGCAATTTATTAGATAACTCAACTCGAGCTATCGGGAGAGCAGTTGCTTTAAACTTATCTCTCACATTTAATGCTGTTGCTTGTTGACTTCCTGATTCTGTGGAAGTCTGCTGCTGTTCAGCAAAAGTATTTGGGCATAATGCAGTATGATGCATACCCTTGCATTTAAAACACTTCTTCAGTGAGCATTTACCTCCCTTGTGTTCACCTAAACACTTGATACACCTTTTCAGCTGATGACCACGTTGTTTACGTGCCTCCATTGATGTGTATTGAATACAATACTGTGCCCAATGTGTTCCATCACAAAGTACACATTTTGGAGTACGTTTATGTATGACAGTCTGTTTACTGTCTGTTGTATTCACAGCTTGATAAATGCCTATATGGGATTTCCCATTATGTGGTTTAGTGGGAGTAGGTATACTCTTTTTATACTGAGTTGAAGGTTTATTATCCACTGGATGTGTGGATTCTTCATCTTGTCTCGTTGCTTGCATGCATGAAACTATTGTTTGTAAACCATTGCTAATTTCCTCACAAGTGAAATAGCGTTTATTGAACATAATATTTAATCGTTCAATAGTTTGTGGTGACAGCTTATCCTGTACAATACCACTTATAAACCAATCACATTGCCTTAGGTCATATTTAGCACCTAGAGATCTGAGACTATTGTCTAATGTGATTCTAAATGCCTGTAAGTCTGAATAATAATGTTTGGGTGGCTTCAAGCTTGATATTAAGACTGCATGTCTAACTCTGGCCTTGTCAGCATCGAAGTAATTGTCTGCTAAGACACGTAAGGCTATTTGATAATTATCTTTAACCACCGGAAATGACTTAATTAGTTCATAGGGTTCTCCCTTCACAAGACATTTAAGGTAATTGAACTTGGCAATCTCATCTATGTCAGTTCGTGAATTTACTATGGATTGAAACCCACTAATGAATTCTTCATAATTATGACCTTGGAAAATAGGTAATGACAATGTAGGTAAGCTTGGTAATGGGACACTTGTTGTTGTTACAGGTGTAACAGGTGTTTGACCACTAGTAGTAGGTCTCTGTGACAGAGTTTTACGGCAGATAGCCTGTACTCCTGTCCACCTTAATTGTTGATCACTAAAAGTATCCAAAAGATTTTTAATTTCATCCTCAGATGGATCTGATTCAAGAAATTTATTTTCATAATGTGTATAGTCTGAATTAATTATTTCCAGACGCTGTGTAAATAATCCAAACTTGACCTCAAGATCATCAAAATCTATGTTTGTATCATGAGTTAATCCTATACAGACTGAAATTAGATTTTCTAATTGTGTAATCTTAGTCTGTGAAGACTGAAACTGAGTTTTCAAACAAGCCATTTTAATGGTATACTGAAAATTCTAGCACCACACTTAGAGTGTTTAAAAAACACTGTACTGCTATAAACAGCTGAGTTTTTGTTATGCTTAAGTCAGCAATAATCGAGTCAGACACTACTGACCTACTAAGCTTAACCTCAGGGTCAATGACCATGAAGGGTACACAGTACATGTGGCTGGTGTTTATGGCTTGAGTTTTGCTGTGTCAGCCTGATCACGATGATTAATCGTAAATAACGATATTATACACTTCATTCACTATACACTATAAATGTCACTGTATAACTGTAAATCACACGTGAATATTACTTACACATATATAAATTTCACTGTTAATATATATTTGAAAGCTTACACTTTATATATAAGTTCCTTTAATATAACAGGTATATCTATAAGAAACAAACTTTAACACAATCTTGTCTCTTAATTTCTGTCTATACGCATTATAAACACTATGTGTATATATACACTCAGACAAACATCACTTGGGTTGTTGTCTTAATCAGCAATTTCTCCAGATTGGAGCAGTGGGTGCAGGATGTGGGTGAGTCACCCAGCTCCCGTTTTCTTTGGGTGTCCGCTGGGTGAGCGCCCGTTTTCTTTTGGGTGAATGCTGGGTGAGCGCCCGTTTTCTTTTGGCTGCCCATTCTCTGTGATTGAGTCTGGAGGGACTCATTTATACTGATTTATATTGTAAAACACTAGTTTTACAGCTTTTTTCGAAGGACCTTGGCTCATAGGTTATTTGTACACTGTAGTACAACATATTTGGACCACAGTGTGGTCTTTATTCGGTTCGAAGGACCAAATTCTGTTGAAGATTTTGGCCTTACCTGCTGTGTTTAAATTATAACTATATATAATGAACACTTAGATGATAAATGACAGCAAATCATCTACACAGCCACCCCTGCAGACGAGGTCTAGAAGCTGTCGAAACCATCACAACATTGGGCTGTCAAGAAATAGTATTTGTAAGTATAAATTACCCCTGGGGGGTGTTATGTCAGCATATTTCATTCGATGATGGCTGACGAAATACCTACTTGTTTGGACTCAAAAGTCCACACCTTACTGCCGATTATAGGTTGATTACAAACTCCTTGTGACTCAAGAATTGCTCAATCCCCCAATCTACAAGAAATTCGTAACATACCTTGCTCTTTGTAACGTGAGCTATGGTGTTCTCAACACCTTCGACAGGTATCGGTGACTTGATAGAAGCTGAACTGTCCTTGGATGTCCATGTCTTCCATTGTCTAGGAAACGCACACTGGTACACTATGTTCCACAAGATTTGTCTTTATTGTTCACAATGTATCACAAGAGAAGCTGATCACACTTCTCTTAAGTGTTTATTGTGTTTGAGACACTTTGTTCACACTAACGCACAGATCAGTATCCTGGCGTCAGTGTCACTCTCCCTAGAGTCAAAGATAGTCTGGCGACGCCACACCGCCCCAAGCCGTCACTGCCCTAATAGGCAAGTTAGGTCAGTTATGTCCCAGGATGCGACCCACACCAGTCGACTAACTCCCAGGTGCCTATTTAAAGGATGGAAAATTTAGACAACCGGTGTAAAGAAACACGCCCATTGTTTCTACCCTCGCTGGGAATCGAACCCAGGCCCTCGCCGTGTGAAGCAGAGCTTTAGCCACCAGGCCTTGGGGCAATTTTATGTTCTTTTATGTGTCCATAACACATATGTGCCCTCAAGACCATTATTAAAAATTTATATGTTATGTACATTAAACTTACAAAAACTTACTTACTGTACATAAATGGTATACAATACCGACAAGATGCAGAATCAGACACATGTTTCGCCAACCAGTGGCTTTATCAATACAAGGCAAAAGACTTGGCAGACGATGCAACATCCCCCCAAAGAAAAGCAAGGGTGTCACTAGCACGTTAAGAGACAATACAATAAGTGTCATGGGCCCGAGACTGCATAATGTGAAGACTTATGTACAGAGGACATATACATATCCTTATTTTTTACTTCTGGCACATTTCTTAGGTATGACCTAATTCCGCTGGCGATTCTCGTCTACCAGTGACAATGTCTTCGTCTGCTGCATGTCCTACACTTGACGCCGGTAAATAAGTGTCATGCTGCATGACTGTTTCAGTTCCTTCAAGACTAAGATGCTCTTCACCACCTCCAAGGTTGAGGGTCTGAGTACCTCATCTTTTGTATATAATTCTTCTAATTATGCTCTTGTATTGTACTAATAAAACCACTAGCTGGCGAAACGTCTACAAATAAAGATACTCAAATGCTGCACATGTGTCTAACTGGAAAACTTACTTAGTTTTTAAAAAACTCGTCAGTCTTCCTTAGAGAAAAATTTGAATTGATTTTTGCTATGTAGATCCCCATTTGCCTTTTTGGAAGAAATTAGAAAAAATGAAATGCTGTTCATGCAATAATTTCTGAGTGTGAAATTAAGACACATGTGAAACATCTGGTTATCTTTATTGCAAACGTTTCGCCAGCCAGTGGCTTTATCAATACAAATTCCAGGACATAATTGGAAGACTGTAGAACTATATACAAAAGATGAGATAGTTCTACAGTCTTCCAATTATGTCCTGGAATTTGTATTGATAAAGCCACTGGATGGCGAAACGTCTACAATAAAGATACCCAGATGTTTCACACGTGTCTTAACTTTCATCTTGTCTGTACTGTATACCATTCTTGTACAATTCCTGAGTGCCACACTTGATTAGCTACAACCTTTCCTTGGTGATAATTTGATAATACAACTTCTGAATGACTTCAAGCTTAATGTTCTTGTGTATTTCAAGATACTGATCTCTTTAGTCTCTTTGAAAGATTTGACTTTGATTTGAACTTCATGAATCATTAATTACTATTTTTTATCAGTTAATTTTTAATATTAGATTTCATATGGCGATTTATTTTTGTCGTTTAGGAATCTCTTCAGATTTTCAACTCTAATGTTTAACTACATTATTAACTCATGACGCACTCTGTATTATTCCAGTCACGTGCATTGAGGCACAGGGGACTGAGGCTGTGGAGTACTGTGATACTTTCCTCGGATAATGAGCAGACCGAAATACATCTAGTTATAATAATAATAATAATAATAATTATTATTATAATAATAATAATAATAATAATAATAATAATAATAATAATAATAATAATAATAATAATAATAATATTATTATTATTATTATTATTATTATTATTATTATTATTATTATTATTGATAAATTAGACACATGTTCAACTCTTGGGTATCTTTATTGAGGAAACGTTTCGCCACACAGAGGCTTCATCAGTCCATACGTAGGAGACACTTGAAGAACAGGAGGAGAATGAGGTAATCAGTCCCTCAACCTTGAGTCGATGTGTTCAGTCCATCAATCTTGAGTAGAATGTGACACCACCTATAACTGCTGCACCTCTCCTGCCATACGGTTTATAAGCTGCTTCTCCGGTCATCTGCCGTATTCTACTCAAGATTGATGGACTGAACACATCGACTCAAGGTTGAGGGACTGATTACCTCATTCTCCTCCTGTTCTTCAAGTGTCTCCTACGTATGGACTGATGAAGCCACTGTGTGGCGAAACGTTTCCTCAATAAAGATACCCAAGAGTTGCACATGTGTCTAATTTATCAACATGTCGGTTCTCTGATCCATTCATCTACAAATTATTATTATTATTATTATTATTATTATTAGTATTATTATTATTATTATTATTATTATTATTATTATTATTATTATTATTACTAATATTAATATTATTATTAACAGTATAGTCATGGCGAATCACTAAATCCATAGGGATCATATAGTGCTTGTCTGAGCTTCAAGAATTCTTGTTGTGATATAGACTTCGGGTAGTAGACAGCATTTCCTCTCAGAGAACTTCTATTACGGTTCTTTTCCTCTACAATTAATCCAATTAGTTATATATGTTTATATAATCTCAACTCAGACACAAGGGCTCAGCTGCAACACTAGCACTGCACCTCACGCCGTGTTGTGCAAGCGAAGGTTCTTGATTCAAGGCATTGGAACCCTGCTATTATAATAATATTAATACTACTACTACTGTTACTACTTCTATTATTATTACTTCTATCACTACTACTTATAGTAATAATAATAACTAATATTAAGAGTCTCATACGTGATGTATTAGTTTTTCTGATGTGTAGGTAGACTATGACATAAGGTGACAAGTCGTAATTCAAAAACACTTCAAGTAGAGAGAGCATTATTTCCAAAACATTTCACTGTAATGGGAGCTTCATAAGGCCCCACAGTGGGTGAAACTTTGCAAAAGTATCTTTGAATTACCTGTCATGTGTGTATAAACTATGTAATAATGTAACTTGGAGTGTGGCGCTGATAGAGAAACAATGTTGTCTTCAAATGGACAATTTTTGTTGTACTGATCGGAATTTCCTGTATTTCAGTGTGGAAGGCACCCGCTCAGCAGAAAGCAAGAAGTGTGGGTAGTGTGTGCCAGCTGTGGGAATAGTGTGAATAAAGTGAGTGGTTGGTGTGGGTAGCCTGCCATCCACCCGCTCCACCCCTCACTCGACGTCTACAGCTACAACACCATAATCATCCACTCTGGCTACCCTGTGCAGCACCCACATTGTGGCCACCTTATACGCACACCTGGCACTAACATTCATCTTGTGGCATTGTTATTGTGGTGGGTCTCCAAGGTCAGGGTCGATGCTGGGGACCTGCAGTAGCTGATGAAGAATTACGCGTAAAGAAAATGGCTCCCTAGCCAGAAAGATTTTCCTAACGTTCCAGGGGTCTTGTTGATGTCAAGGTCCTGCTGTAGATAAAGGAGTCTTGCTGTAGATGAAGTGGTCTTGCTGTGGAAGTCTGCGAGGGAAGAAGAAATCTTACTCAACAGTGAACCCATCAAGAGCAAGGAACGAAGAGTCATGAGTCCTGAGGAAGTCATTAACACTTGTTGGATCCCTCCAGTGTGATCCGCTACTTCCCGTCGTAGTATTCATGGAGACTTTAATATGTGTACACCTGACACAAAATATTAAAATGACATTTACAGCTGGCAGCAGGACCAGGAGCAGCAGCGGCAGCAGCAGTAGTGGCGCCTCTTTAAAGAGCTGTTTTGAGACTATATCTGAAAGTTCCTAGGAAATTATTTGAGTTACCAAACTTAGGATAATAATTTTTCCCGTTCCTTCCCTTCTCATTCCCTTTGACAATACCGTCCCGGGTGTTGGTGTTGACCCACCTCAAACTTGGATATAAATGTTTAACTGGTTATGAACGCTTCAAACATAGATTTAAGTGTTAAGTGGGGTCTGAAGGGAAAAAATTACAAAAATAAGATATAGTTCTATTGAGTTCAAGGTAAAAACTTTTTATTACATAGTTTAGTGAACAGCACCAAGAGAGACAGAAAAAATAGAATCTGGAACCAAGTGACTGAAGGCTGAATACAACGCCGAGGAAAAGGAGAGAATCCCTCCCATCTGACGAAGTACTCAGTACATCCTACAAAGGTTCTTTGTTGAAGAGTAAATATATTACTGTCCCAATCCACGGGTTACGTCGATACCGTTGTACTAAGTCTCTAGAAATATTACATCAAGAAGTTGTCAAATATCATTACAATTCATTTTATTCTCTTCTTTAAGAGGTAATTACTTCTGTTTGTCAGCTCATTTAAGAACACTAAACTTCCATCGCTCGAGAGGGGACTCCTGAGCTTTCTCAAAGACAGACCTCACTCCTAGTCGTCAACTACCTCAAGGAGACACCCTCCAAAAGCCTCCACAACGAAGGCTACAATATCACCATCGTCTCATTTTGCGTATTCTACCTACCGAGGATCAGCGCCATGACTGAAAAGGGGGTAACCATCGAGCGGTCTCCCTCAGGTCTGGGGATAGGTGTGTTCTCTCCCCACCTGGGCGGGGGAGGAAGCGCAGCCTGGGAGCAACAGCAGAGTACCATCATTACCAAGCTGGCTCAGACGCCTTCCAACCGCATCCAGACCACTGAAAACCTCGACAAGGAGAGACGAACTATCCGAAAAGTGGATGAGAAGAATAATGTGGTAAGTGGATGGACGATATATATGGACAGATAGATGTATAGAGAAACGAAATCTGTGTTGCGTGCGAGCGTGTGTGTGTGTGTGTGTGTGTGTGTGTGTGTGTATGTGTGTACTCACCTATTTGTGGTTGCAGGGGTCGAGTCACAGCTCCTGGCCCCGAGTGTGTGTGTGTGTGTGTGTGCGTGTGTGTGTGTGTGTGTGTGTCTGTGTGTGTGTACTCACCTATTTGTACTCACCTATTTGTGGTTGCAAGGGTCGATTCATAGCTCCTGGCCCCGCCTCTTCGCTGATTGCTACTAGGTCCTCTCTCTCCCTGCCCCATGAGCTTTATCATACCTCGCCTTAAAACTATGTATGGTTCCCGCCTCCACTACGTCACTTTCTAGGCCATTCCACGGTCTGACTACTCTATTATTGAAGAAATACTTCCTAACATCCCTTTGATTCATCTGAGTCTTCAACTTCCAATTGTGACCTCTTGTGTCTGTGTCCCCTCTCTGGAACATCCCGTCTTTGTCCACCTTGTCTATTCCGCGCAGTATTTTATATGTCGTTATCATGTCTCCCCTGACCCTCCTGTCCTCCAGTGTCGTCAGGCCGATTTCCCTCAACCTTTCTTCGTAGGACAATCTCCGTAGCTCTGGGACTAGCCTTGTTGCAAACCTTTGCACTTTGTGGATTCCAAACTGGTGCTGCATACTCCAGTATGGGCCTGACGTAAATGGTATACAGAGTCTTGAACGAATCCTTACTGAGGTATCGTAACGCTATCCGTAGGTTTGCCAGGTGCCCGTATGCTGCAGCAGTTATCTGATTGATGTGCGCCTCAGGAGATATGCTCGGTGTTATACTCACCCCCAGATCTTTTTCCTTGAGTGAGGTTTGCAGTCTTTGGCCATCTAAACTATATTGTGTCTGCGGTCTTCTTTGCCCTTCCCCAATCTTCATGACTTTGCATTTGGCAGTGTTAAACTCAAGGAGCCAGTTGCTGGACCAGGCTTGTAGCCTGTCCAGGTGTCTTTGTAGTCCTGCCTGATCCTCATCCGATTTGATTCTTCTCATTAACTTCACATCATCTGCAAACAAGGACACTTCTGAGTCTATCCCTTCCGTTATGTCGTTCACATATACCAAGAACAGCACAGGTCCTAGGACTGACCCCTGTGGAACTCCGCTTGTCACAAGCGCCCACTCTGACACCTCGTCACGTACCATGACTCGTTGTTGCCTCCCTGTCAGGTATTCTCTGATCCATTGCAGTGCCTTTCCTGTTATGTGTGCCTGATCCTCTAGCTTTTGCAGTAACCTCTTGTGAGAAACTGTGTCGAAGGCCTTCTTGCAGTCCAAAAAAATGCAGTCGATCCACCCCTCTTTCATAAAACTCTAGTAGGTTTGTGACACAGGATTTTCCTTCCCTGAAACCGTGCTGGTTGTCAATTATACACTTGTTTCTTTCCAGGTGCTCCACCACTCTCCTCCTGATGATCTTCTCCATGACCTTGCATACTATACACGTTAGTGATACAGGTCTGTAGTTTAGTGCCTCATGTCTGTCTCCCTTTTTAAAAATTGGGACTACATTTGCCATCTTCCATACCTCAGGGAGTTGCCCAGTTTCAAATGATGTGTTGAAGATCTTTGTTAATGGCACACACAATATCTCTGCTCCCTCTTTAAGGACCCACGGAGAGATGTTGTCTGGTCCCACCGCCTTTGAGGTGTCAAGTTCGTATAGCAGCTTCTTCACTTCCTCCTTGGTTATATGTACCTCATCCAGCACTTGCTGGTGTACCCCCCTGTTCTGATTTCCTGGAGTCCTACTGGTTTCCACTGTAAATACTTCTTTAAATCTCGTGTTGAGCTCCTGACATACCTCTCGGTCGTTTCTTGTGAATTCCCCATCACCCTTCCTCAGTCTGATTGCCTGGTCCTTGACTGTTGTTTTCCTCCTGATGTGGCTGTACAACAGCTTCGGGTCAGTCTTGACTTTCGATGCTATGTCATTTTCATATTGTCGCTGAGCCTCCCTTCTTATCTGTGCATATTCGTTTCTGGCTCTTCGGCTAATCTCTTTATTTTCTTGAGTTCTCTGTCTTCTGTACCTTTTCCATTCTCTAGTACACCTAGTTTTTGCCTCCCTACACCTTTGGGTGAACCAAGGGCTCGTTCTGTTCTTCCCATTATTTCTGTTTTCCTTGGGAACAAACTTCTCCTCTGCCTCCTTGCATTTTGTTGCCACATAGTCCATCATTTCTTGTACTGGTTTTCCTGTCAGTTCCCTCTCCCACTGAATGTTTTGAAGGAAGTTCCTCATGCCTGAGTAGTTCCCCCTTTTGTAATTTGGTTTTCCCACCCTATTCCTGCTACTCTCTCCACTTGGAGCTCAACTATGTGTGTGTGTGTGTGTGTGTGTGTGTACTCACCTAATTGTACTCACCTAATTGTGGTTGCAGGGGTCGAGACTCAGCTCCTGGCCCCGCCTCTTCACTGATCGCTACTAGGTCCTCTCTCTCTCTCTCTGCTTCCTGAGCTGTATTATACCTCTTCTTAAAACTATGTATGGTTCCTGCCTCCACTACTTCACTTGCTAGGCTATTCCACTTCCTGTCAACTCTATGACTGAAGAAATACTTCCTAACGTCCCTGTGACTCGTCTGAGTCTTCAGCTTCCAGTTGTGACCCCTTGTTTCTGTGTCCCCTCTCTGGAACATCCTATCTCTGTCCACCTTGTCTACTCCCTGCAGTATCTTGTATGTCGTTATCATGTCTCCCCTGACCCTTCTGTCCTCCAGTGTCGTCAGTCCGATTTCCCTCAACCTTTTCACGTATGACATTCCCCAGAGCTCTGGGACTAACCTTGTTGTAAACCTTTGTACTTTCTCTAACTTCTTGATGTGCTTGACCAGGTGTGGGTTCCAGACTGGTGCTGCATGCTCCAGTATGGGCCTAACATATACATTGTACAGTGTCTTGAACAATTCCTTAGGTATCGGAATGCTATTCTCAGGTTTCCCAGGTGCCCGTATGCTGCAGCAGTTATTTGGTTGATGTGTGCCTCCGGTGATGTGCTCGGTGTTATGGTCAACCCAATGTCTTTCTCCCTGAGTGAGGTCTGTAGTCTTTGTCCACTTAGCCTATACTCTGTCTGCGGTCTTCTTTGCCCCTCCCCTATCTTCATGACTTTGCATTTGGCTGGATTGAATTCGAGAAGCCAGTTACTGGACCACATGTCCAGCCTGTCCAGGTGTCTTTGCAGTCCTGCCTCATCCTCATCCGATTTAATTCTTCTCATCAACTTCACATCATCTGTGAACAGGGACACTTCAGAGTCTATTCCTTCCATCATGTCGTTCACATATATCAAAAATAGCACTGGTCCTAGAACTGACCCCTGTGGGACCCCGCTCGTCACAGGCGCCCACTGTGATACCTCTTCACGTACCATGACTCGTTGTTGCCTCCCTTTCAGGTATTCCCTGATCCATTGCAGTGCCCTCCCTGTTACATGTGCCTGATCCTCCAGCTTCTGCACTAATCTCTTGTAGGGAACTGTGTCAAAGGCCTTCCTGCAATCTAGGATAACGCAATCTACCCACCCCTCTCTCTCGTGTCTTACTTCTGTTACCTTGTCATAAAACTCCAGGAGGTTTGTGATACACGATTTGCCTTCCATGAACCCATGCTGGTTTTCATTTATAATCTTGTTCCTTTCCAGGTGTTCAACCACTCTCCTCCTGATAATCTTCTCCATGACTTTGCACACAATACATGTCAGAGACACAGGTCTGTAGTTTAGCGCCTCGTTTCTATTTCCTTTCTTAAATATGGGGACTACATTAGCTGTCTTCCATTTCTCAGGTAGTTGCCCAGTTTCAAGGGATGTGTTGAAGATTGTGGTTAGAGGCACGCACAGCATCTCTGCTCCTTCTCTAAGGACCCATGGGGAGATGTCCGGTCCCATCGCCTTTGAGGTGTCAAGGTCACTTAGGAGCTTCTTCACCTCCTCAGTTGTTCGTATGTCATCCAACATTTGTTCGTATATTCCCTCTTGATGTTCCCTTCTGTGTTGTCTTCCCACAGCTCTTCCTGTCTCTACTGTAAAAACTTCCTTAAATCTCCTGTTCAGCTCCTCACATACCTCCTGATCGTTTCTTGTGAGTTCTCCACCTTCTGTCCTTAATCTGATCACCTGGTCTTTGACTGTTGTCTTCCTCCTGATGTGGCTATACAACAGTTTCGTGTCAGTCTTGATTCTCGATGCTATGTCATTTTCATACTATCGCTGGGCCTCCCTCCTTACCTGTGCATACTCATTCCTGGCTCTGCGACTGATCTCCCTATTTTCGTGTGTTCTCTGCCTTCTGTACTTTTTTCCATTCTCTATTGCATTTGTTTTTGCCTCCTTACACCGTCGGGTAAACCAGGGGCTCATTCTGGTCTTCTCGTTGTTACTGTTGCCCTTGGGAATAAACCTTTCCACTGCCTCCTTGCATTTTGTTGTTACATATTCCATCATTTCATTTACTGGTTTTCCTGCCAGTTCTCTGTCCCACTGGACCTCCTGCAGGAAGTTCTTCAACCCTATGTAGTCCCCTCTTTTATAGTCAGGCTTTTCCCATTCAACTCCTGTTATTCTCTCCACTTGCAGCTCTACTATGTATTCAAAACACAGAACCACGTGTTCGCTAGCTCCTAAGGGACTCTCATACTTGATGTCCTCAATGTCTGAGCTGCCCAGGGTGAACACAAGGTCCAATCTTGCTGGTTCATCCTCCCCTCTCACTCTGGTAGTGTCCTTAACATTGTAATAAAGTTGGTAGAATTACCGACACAAGTGCAACTAATGTGACATTTTATTGTGGCAACGTTTCGCTCTCCAGGAGCTTTATCAAGCCATTACAAACAATACATGGACACAGAGGGTATATAAAGGCTCAGAGTGAGGTGCAATACTAGTGAGGTACCATTTCGATGTTCACTAGTGGTAGTAGTAGTAGTAGTGACAAAAGTAATACAATATGGTAGAGCAATTAATTCGTACATGAGTGAAAGGATATAAAAGCTATTACTTGGGTAACATAAAAATAGGTTGGACAAATATAGACTGGAAAGAGGCAGCTTGTTTCAGTGTTCACTCTCTGTAATGTGCTTTGTGTAGTATAACAGGAGAGACTATGTGATGGCAGGGTTTTCTGTTTTCAGGAGGATTCTTGCTAAGACTTCAGAGATGGTGAAGCTGCCGTTGTTTTGTTTAATTGTATTCGAAACAGCGATTAGTGCCGATTCGAGGCACTTGCGTCTGCGGAAATTAGTTTCTTTGATCACTAATTGGGCGTCTCTGAATTTCATGAGATGATTGGTGGAATTTCGGTGTTGTACACAGGCGTTGTTCAAGTTATCTTTCCTACATGCGTAAATGTGTTCAATGAAGCGGGTGTCGAGGTTTCTTGCTGTTTCATCTACGTAAATCTTGTCACAGCCTCCACAGGGTATAGTGTAAACTCCTGCATTGACTGGTTCGTGGTGCTTGGATTTTGTCCTGGTTAGATCCTTTATTGAAGTGCTAGAAGCGATGGCGACTTTGGTGTTAGCTTGTGAAAGTACTTTTGAGACGTTCAGTGCAACCTGGCTGTTGGGAAGAATTATAACTTTGTTGGGAGTGGTGTTGATGCGTGAAGAATTAATGATCTGAAGAGCTCTTTTCTTGCAGTCTTTGATAAAAAATGAATGAAAATGTAACTCAGTGAATGTTTGGTGAATGTATGTACATTCCTCGTCAAGAAACTCAAGACTACAAATTCGGTATGCTCTTAGGAAAAACCCGATGATGATGCCTCTTTTGGTCTTGGTCCCCAGAAGGCAGGAAAGATGTTTGGCAAGAACTCCGGCTGAGAGGAATATTGTGTTTATGGGTATGGTTTACCCAAGACCCATAAACACAATATTCCTCTCAGACCAATCACGTCAGGAATAGGCAGTGCTCCACACAAACTAGCCGGAGTTCTTGCCAAACATCTTTCCTGCCTTCTGGGGACCATCAGCCCAGCTCATCTTAAACACTCAGGCGACCTTCTCAACCGCATCCGTAACCTCTCCATCCGTAACAAGAAACTAAGCAGTTTGGATGTGACTTCCCTCTTCACAAAAGTACCTACTAAAAAAGCCATCCACGACGTAAAGTCAATCAGGACCTTAATCTTCCTCTACCTCCCGGAGATTTTGTTGACTTGATTGAACTCTGTGTTAATTTCAACTGTTTTTCTTTCAATAACAAGCTCTACAAACAAACCTACGGCATGGGAATGGGGTCCCCCATCAGTGCCGTCCTAGCCAACTTATACATGGAACACCTAGAGTCCGAACACTTCGCCAACATCATCCCTTCAAGCGTCACTTGGTTACGTTACGTGGACGATGTCCTCGTAATAACTCCCAAACGTTTTGATGTACGGGATCTTCAGGCAAGGCTCAACGCAGTTGAACCGGCGATCCAGTTTACACTAGAAGAGTCCAATGACAAGCTACCTTTCCTCGACATCCTCATTCACAAAGTAGACAACAACCTAAGATTTCAAGTTTATCGGAAACCCACCAATAAAAATGATCTCACACACTTCTATTCCAGTCAAGATACCAAGACCAAAAGAGGCATCATCATCGGGTTATTCCTAAGAGCATACCGAATTTGTAGTTCTGAGTTTCTTGACGAAGAATGTACATACATTCACCAAACATTCACTGAGTTACATTTTCCTTCTTTTTTCATCAAAGACTGCAAGAAAAGAGCTCTTCAGATCATTAATTCTCCACGCATCAACACCACTCCCAACAAAGTTATAATTCTTCCCAACAGCCAGGTTGCACTGAACGTCTCAAAAGTACTTTCACAAGCTAACACCAGAGTCGCCATCGCTTCTAGCGCTTCAATAAAGGATCTAACCAGGACAAAATCCAAGCACCACGAACCAATCAATGCAGGAGTTTACACTATACCCTGTGGAGGCTGTGACAAGATTTACGTAGGTGAAACAGCAAGAAACCTCGACACCCGCCTCATTGAACACATTTACGCATGTAGGAAAGATAACTTGAACAACGCCTGTGTACAACACCGAAATTCCACCAATCATCTCATGAAATTCAGAGACGCCCAATTAGTGATCAAAGAAACTAATTTCCGCAGACGCAAGTGCCTCAAATCAGCACTGATCGCTGTTTCGAATACAATTAAACAAAACAACGGCAGCTTCACCATCTCCGAAGTCTTAGCAAGAATCCTCCTGAAAACAGTAAACCCTGCCATCACATAGTCTCTCCTGTTATACTACACAAAGCACATTACAGAGAGTGAACACTGAAACAAGCTGCCTCTTTCCAGTCTATATTTGTCCAACCTATTTTTATGTTACCCAAGTAATAGCTTTTATATCCTTTTACTCATGTACGAATTAATTGCTCTATCATATTGTATTACTTTTGTCACTACTACTACTACTACTACTACTACCACTAATGAACATCGAAATGGTACCTCACTAGTATTGCACCTCACTCTGAGTCTTTATATACCCTCTGTGTCCATGTATTGTTTGTAATGGCTTGATAAAGCTCCTGGAGAGCGAAACGTTGCCACAATAAAATGTCACATTAGTTGCACTTGTGTCCTTTTACTTTACATGTCCTTAACATGTTGGTGCACGAGGTTTTCCAGCACCACGTCCAACATCCTGGCTCTCCATGTTTCGGGACCCCCATGTGGCTCCAGGTTTTCCCAGTCAATCTCCCTGTGGTTGAAATCCCCCATAACCAGCAACTTTGCTCTGCTGGAGTGAGCTCTTCTTGCCACCTCAGCAAGTGTGTCCACCATTGCTCTGTTGCTCTCTTCATATTCCTCTCTTGGCCTCCTGCAGTTCTGTGGTGGATTATACATCACTGCAATGATCACTTTGTGTTCCTCAGACTGAAGTGTACCTAATATGTAGTCTCTTCCTCCCGTCTCATCTATGCCTTCCATTTTCTCGAATTTCCATCTGTTTTTTTACTAGCAGAGCAACCCCACCTCCCCCTCTGCCCCTTCTATCTTTCCTCACGATCTGGTCTCCTAGTGGGAAGATTGCATCTGTTATTGTCTCCGTGAGTTTTGTTTCTGTAACTGCTATGATGTCTGGGGACTTCTCATTGATTCTTTCTTGCCATTCCTCATGTTTATTCGTTAATCCATCTGCATTTGTGTACCAAACCTTCAACTTCTGTTCTAATACTGTAACTGTGGTGTGGGGGGTGGGAACAGAGGGATCGGTGTGTGATGGTTGGTTTGGATTGTTCAGTTGCCTTGGGGGGTGTCGTGGCTAGAGTCCTTCTGCAGGTGTTTCTGGGGGGTGTGCTTGTCCTTCCATTTGATCCTGGGTTATTCTGCTCTCCTTTTTCATTTCCTCCCATTTCTCCTTTGGTTTTTGAACTTTCTCTTTCATCGCCTTCCTTTCGTCCTGTGTTCTGTCTCGATCGAGGTACACACTCCGGAACTCCTGCTTGCCTCTCAGCCGTGCTTTCTCCTGCAGGATCATGGTTCGGGTTGATTCTGCCTTGAAAATTACTTTGAGAGGCCGATTCCTTTTCTTTGTGAACCACCCGATTCTCTGAAAATTTGTCACCTGGGCCATGTTTCCCTCGCCTATCACCTTCATGATGTCTTCAATCGCTTTTTTCTCCTCCTGCTTTCTTTCATCATAAGTTTCCCCTTTAGCTTCGTCTAGCCCATAGACAAACACAGATCTCTCCCTTTCCACCGCCCACTGTGACTCCCATTGCATCCTCTGATGTGTTTTAGTTCCTTCTCGTGTGTGTGTGTGTGTGTGTGTGTGTGTGTGTGTGTGTGTGTGTGTGAGCGTGCATGCGTGTTAGTTACCTTTGAGTCAGTTGTCAAAAGCACTTGTCGACAGACATGTATCCTGCTGTGTGGTGTGTGTGTGTGTGTGTATTCACCTATTTGTGGTTGCAGGGGTCGATTCATAGCTCCTGGCCCCGACTCTTCACAGTTTGCTACTAGGTCCTCCCTCTCCCTGCTCCATGAGCTTTATCAAATCTCGCCTTAAAGCTATGTAAGGTTCCTGCCTCCACTACGTCGCTTTCTAGGCTATTCCACTTCCTGGAAACGCTGTGACTGATGAAATACTTTCTAAAATCCCTTTGATTCATCTGAGTCTTCAACTTCCAATTGTGACCCCTTGTTTCTGTGTCCCATTTTTGGAACATCCCGTCTTTGTCCACCATGATAATTCCTCGCAGGATTTTATATGTCGTTATCATTTCTCCCCTGACCCTCCTGTCCTCCAGTGTCGTCAGGCCGATGTGTGTGTGTACTCACCTAGTTGTACTCACCTAGTTGAGGTTGTAGGGGTCGAGTCCTAGCTCCTGGCCCCGCCTCTTCACTGGTCGCTACTAGGTCACTCTCCGTGAACCGTGAGCTTTATCATACCTCTGCTTAAAACTATGTATGGATCCTGCCTCCACTACATCACTTTCCAAACTATTCCACTTCCTGACTACTCTGTGGCTGAAGAAATACTTCCTAACATCCCTGTGATTCATCTATGTATTCAACTTCCAACTGTGTCCACTTGTTGCTGTGTCCCATCTCTGGAACATCCTGTCTTTGTCCACCTTGTCAATTCCTCTCAGTATTTTGTATGTTGTTATCATGTCCCCCCTATCTCTCCTGTCCTCCAGTGTCGTCAGGTTGATTTCCCTTAACCTCTCCTCGTAGGACATACTTCTTAGCTCTGGGACTAGTCTTGTTGCAAACCTTTGCACTTTCTCTACTTTATTTACGTGCTTGGCTAGGTGTGGGTTCCAAACTGGTGCCGCATACTCCAATATGGGCCTAACGTAGACGGTGTACAGGGTCCTGAACGATTCCTTATTAAGATGTCGGAATGCTGTTCTGAGGTTTGCTAGGCGCCCATATGCTGCAGCAGTTATTTGGTTGATGAGCGCTTCAGGAGATGTGCCTGGTGTTATACTCACCCCAAGATCTTTTTCCTTGAGCGAGGTTTGAAGTCTCTGGCCCACTAGACTGTACTCCGTCTGCGGTCTTCTTTGTCCTTCCCCAATCTTCATGACTTTGCACTCGGTGGGGTTGAACTCCAGGAGCCAATTGCCGGACCAGGTCTGCAGCCTGTCCAGATCCCTATGTAGATCTGCCTGGTCTTCGATCGATTGAATTCTTCTCATCATCTTCACGTCATCTGCAAACAGGGACACTTCGGAGTCTATTCCTTCCGTCATGCCGTTCACAAATACCAGAAACAGCACTGGTCCTAGGATTGACCCCTGTGGGACCCCGCTGGTCACAGGTGCCCACTCTGACACCTCGCCACGTACCATGGCTCGCTGCTGTCTTCCTGACAAGTATTCCTTGATCCATTGTAGTGCTTTCCCTGTTATCCCTGCTTGGTCCTCCAGTTTTTGCACTAATCTCTTGTGTGGAACTGTGTCAAACGCCTTCTTGCATTCCAAGAAAATGCAATCCACCCACCCCTCTCTCTCTTGTCTTACTGCTGTCACCATGTCATAGAACTCCAGTAGGTTTGTGACCCAGGATTTCCCGTCCCTGAAACCATGTTGGCTGCTGTTGATGAGATCATTCCTTTCTAGGTGTTCCACCACTCTTTTCCTGATAATCTTCTCCATGACTTTGCATACTATACATGAACATTAAAATGGTATAAAATACCGACAGATTGTTAGGTAAGACACATATGTTGCATATGTTGCATATGTGTCTTACCTAACATACTATACATGTCAGTGACACTGGTCTGTAGTATAGTGCTTCATGTCTTTCTCCTTTTTTAAAGATTAGGACTACATTTGCTGTCTTCCATGCGTCAGGCAATCTCCCTGTTTCGATAGATGTATTGAATATTATTGTAGGGATACACATAGTGCCTCTTCTCCCTCTCTCAGGACCCATGGAGAGATGTTATCCGGCCCCATTGCCTTTGAGGTATCTAGCTCACTCAGAAGCCTCTTCACTTCTTCCTCGGTTGTGTGCACTGTGTCCAGCACTTGGTGGTGTGTTCCACCTCTCCGTCTTTCTGGAGCCCCTTCTGTCTCCTCTGTGAACACTACTTTGAATCTCTTGTTGAGTTCCTCACATACTTCATGGTCATTTCTTGTTGTCTCTCCTCCTTCTTTCCTTAGCCTGATTACCTTGTCCTTGACTGTTGTTTTCCTCCTGATGTGGCTGTATAACAGCTTCGGGTCAGATTTGGTTTTCGCTGCTATGTCGTTTTCATATTGTCGTTGGGCCTCCCTTATTATCTGTGCATATTCATTTCTGGCTCTACGACTGCTCTCCTTATTCTCCTGGGTCCTTTGCCTTCTATATTTCTTCCATTCCCTAGCACACTTGGTTTATGCCTCCCTGCACCTTTGGGTGAACCAAGGGCTCATCCTGGCTTTTTCATTATTCCTGTTACTCTTGGGTACAAACCTCTCCTCAGCCTCCTTGCACATTGTTGCTACATATTCCATCATCTTATTAAGTGGCTTTCCTGTCAGTTCTCCGTCCCATTGAACCCCATTCAGGAAGCTCCTCATTCCCGTGTAGTCCCCTTTCTTGTAGTTTGGCTTCATTCGTCCTGGCCTTCCTGCTTTCCCCTCCACTTGTAGCTCTACTGTGTATTCAATCGCTGGTCCCAAGGGGTCTTTCATATGTGATGTCCTCAATATCTGCACTACTCAAGGTGAATGCTAGGTCCAGTCTTGCTGGTTCATCCTTTCCTCTCTCTCTTGTATTGGCCCTTACGTGTTGGTACATGAAGTTTTCTAGTACCACCTCCATCATCTTAGCCCTCCATGTATCTTGGCCCCCATGTGGCTTCAAGTTCTCTCAATCATTCTCCTTGTGGTTAAAGTCACCCATGATCAGGAGCTTTGCCCTGCATGCATGAGCTCTTCTGGCCACTGCAGCCAGTGTGTCAACCATTGCTCTATTGCTCTCGTTATACTCTTGGCCTCCTGCTGTTCTGTGGTGGGTTATACATCACTGCAATTACCACCTTGGGACCTCCAGAGTGAAGCATTCCCGCTATGTAATCGCTTGTTTCTCCACTGTCTCCTCTTTCCAGCTCACCAAAATTCCCATCGGTTTTTGATCAGCAGTGCCACTCTTCCACCCCCCTGTTCCCTCTGTCTTTCCTCAGGATCTGGTATCCCGTTGGAAAGATGGCATCTGTTATCATACATGTAAGGTTGATTTCTGTGAGAGCTATGATATCCGGTGATGCCTCTTTGACTCTGTCGTACCACTCCTCCCACTTATTTGTTATTCCATCAGCGTTTGTGTACCATACCTTCAGTTTCCTATCCAACACTGTGGTTTGGGGGGCCTGTGAGGGTGGGAGACCTGGTAGCATACTGTGGGATTCTATAGCTGGGTGTTGGGTGGAAGCTGTGAGTATGGATTGTAGTTTGTGTTGGGATGGTGTGATAGGTTGTGGGGTTCTGAGGATAGTTCTGTGTGTGCTTGCCCTTGCTGCTCTGTCCTGCTCTGATTGACCTCTGCTGGTTCCATCCTTGCCTCCTTTCCTAGCTCCTTTCGCTTTTTTGTCCTCTCTCTCAGCTGCTGTCGTTCTGTTTGTGTTCTGTCTCTGTCTAGGAACACCCTCTTGTACCCTCCCGACCATTTCAACCGTAGTTTCTCTTGGAGGATCCTGTTCCCTACTGTTTCTGTACTGAGAATCAGCTTGATCGGTCGTTTTCTCCCCTTGAAGTACCCCCCTATTCTCTGAAAATTTACAATCTCGTCCATGTCTTCTTCACCTATTTCCGTGATGATGTTCTCAATCTCCTTTCTTTCTACCTGCGTTATCATGTCCCCCCTATCTCTCCTGTTCTCCAGTGTCGTCAGGTTGATTTCCCTTAACCTCTCCTCGTAGGACATACCTCTTAGCTCTGGGACTAGTCTTGTTGCAAACCTTTGCACTTTCTCTAGTTTCTTCACGTGCTTGGGCTAGGTGTGGGTTCCAAACTGGTGCCGCATACTCCAATATGGGCCTAACATACACGGTGTACAGGGTCCTGAATGATTCCTTATTAAGATGTCGGAATGCTGTTCTGAGGTTTGCTAGGCGCCCATATGCTGCAGCAGTTATTTGGTTGATGTGCGCTTCAGGAGATGTGCCTTGTGTTATACTCACCCCAAGATCTTTTTCCTTGAGTGAGGTTTGTAGTCTCTGACCCCCTAGACTGTACTCCGTCTGCGGCCTTCTTTGCCCTTCCCCAATCTTCATGACTTTGCACTTGGTGGGATTGAACTCCAGGAGCCAATTGCTGGACCAGGTCTGCAGCCTGTCCAGATCCCTTTGTAGTTCTGCCTGGTCTTCGATCGAGTGAATTCTTCTCATCAACTTCACGTCATCTGCAAACAGGGACACCTCAGAGTCTATTCCTTCCGTCATGTCGTTCACAAATACCAGAAACAGCACTGGTCCTAGGACTGACCCCTGCGGGACCCCGCTGGTCACAGGTGCCCACTCTGACACCTCGCCACGTACCATGACTCGCTGCTGTCTTCCTGACAAGTATTCCCTGATCCATTGTAGTGCCTTCCCTGTTATCCCTGCTTGGTCCTCCAGTTTTTGCACCAATCTCTTGTGTGGAACTGTGTCAAACGCCTTCTTGCAGTGTGTGTGTGTGTGTGTGTGTGTGTGTGTGTGTGTGTGTGTGTGTGTGTGTGTGTGTGTGTGTGTGTGTGTGTGTGTGTGTGTGTTCGGGTGTGTTTTATAAATCTATGTGTGGATCCTGCTTCTATACTTCATATATTCCACTTTTTTATCACTCTGAGGCTGAAGAATTATTTCTAACATATATGTGACTCATCTGTGTCTTTAACTTCCAGCTGTGCCTCGTATACTTGTTTCTCGCCTCTCCAACAGCCTATCCTTGTCCACCTAATCAATTGCTCTCAGTATTTTGTATGTTGATTTTATGTTTAATTATTTCTTTTGTTCGCTAATAAAATCCGGTTTAGATCCTTACCATTTGCTCTGGAACTATTCTTCTGCGAAACGTCTGCAGTCGAGCTTCCTGAAAACAAATCCTACAACTGGCAGTCACAAGTTTGCTACAGTGGTACTCACCTAGTTGTACTTACCAAGTTGTGGTTGCAGGGGTCGATTCACAGCCCCTTGCCCCGCCTCTTCACTGGTCGCTACTAAGTCACTCTCGCTGCTCCATGAGCTTGATCATACCTCTTCTTAAATCTATGTATGGATCCTGCCTCCACTACATCACTTCCCAGACTATTCCATTTTCTGATAACCCTGTGACTGAAAAAATACTTCCTAACATCCCTGTGATTCATCTGAGTCTTCAGCTTCCAGTTGTTGCTGTGTCCCGTCTCTGGAATATCCTGTATCTGTCCACCTTGTTGATTCCTCTCAGTATTTTATGTCGTTATCATGTCCCCTCCTCTCTCTCCTGTCCTCCAGTGTCGTCAGGTCGATGTCCTTAATCTCTAGTCGTAGGACAGGCCCCTTAGCTCAGGGACTAGTCTTGTTGCAAACCTTTGCACTGAGGAGATGTGCCCGGTGTTATACTCACCCCAAGATCCATTTCCTTGAGTGAGGTTTGCAGTCTCTGGCCCCCTAGACTGTACTTCGTCCGCTGTCTTCTCTGTCCTTCCCAAGCCTCCATGACTTTGCACTTGGTGGGGTTGAACTCCAGAAGCCAGTTTCTGGACCAGGCTTGCAGCTGTCCAGATCCCTTTGTAGTTCTGCCTGGTCCTCGTTCGACTGAATTCCTCTCATTAACTTCATGTCATTTGCAAAAAGGGACAATTCTGAGTCTATTCCATCTTTCATGCCGTTCACATATACCAGAAATAGCACCGGTCCTAGGACTGACCCCTGTGGAACCTCGCTCGTCACAGGCGCCCACTCTGACATCTCGTCACGTACAATGACTTGCTGATGTCTTCCCGACAGGCATTCCCTGATCCATTGCAGTGCCTTCCCTGTTATACCTGTCTGGTCCTCCAGCTTTTGCATTAAACTCTTGTATGGAACTGTGTCAAAAGCCCTTTTACAGTCCAAGGAAAGGGAATCTACCCACCGCAATCTCTCTCTTGTCTTACCTCTGTCAACCTGTCATCGAGCTCCAGTAGGTTTGTGACACATGATTTCCAGTCCCTGAAACCGTCCTGGTTGTCGTCGATATGCTCATTCCTTTCTAGGTGCTCCACCACTCTTCTCCTGATAATCTTCTTCATGACTTTGCATAGTATACATGTCAGTGACACAGGTCTGTAGTTTAATGCTTCGTGTCTGTCTCCCTTTTTAAAAATTGGGATTACATTTGCTGTCTTCCATACCTCAGGCAGTAGCACTGTTCCGATAGATGTGTTGAAGATTGTTGTTAGTGGTAAACGTAGCGCCTGTGCTCCCTCTCTCAGGACCCATGTTATCCGGCCGCATCACCTTTGATGTAAATAGCTCACTTAGCAGCCTCTTCACTTCTTCTTCGGTTGTATGTATTGTGTCCAACACTTGATGGTGTACCCCACCTCTCCATCTTTCTGGAGTCCTTTCTGTCGCCTCTGTGAACTCTTCTTTGAATTTTATGTTGAGCTCCTCACATACTTCTCAGTCGTTTCTTGTGATCTTCCCTCCTTTCTTCCAGCCTGATTCTTCAGCCTGATTACCTGGTCCTTGAAAGTTGTTTTCCTCCTAATGTGGCTCCTAATGTGGCTGTACAACAGCTTCGGGTCAAATCTGGCTTTCACTGCTATATCAGTTTTGTATTGTCGCTGGGCCTGTGAATGGCTCATTTGTTTGTAATTTGTTCATGATTGTAACCATGTATAGAGGTGTAGATGGTTCATTACCATTGTAAATTGGTCATAATTGTGACCAGATCTACCTGGAGTTCAGTACCTTCGTAACTTGTTCAGCTTTCAAAATTTTGGGGTCCAGTCCCTGGACCCTTTATGTACCTCTGTAATCTTTTTCCTACCGCCCACAGGATGGGTATGGAGTGCATAATAAAGATATTAAACTAACTAAACTAACGTTGGGCCTCCCTTCTTACCTGTGCATATTTTAGATGGGGTTGTAAGAGAAGTGAATGCGAGGGTCTTGGCAAGACGTGTGGAGTTAAAGATAAAGAATCAAACACAAAGTGAGAGTTGTCACAGTTGCTCTTTGCTGATGACACTGTACTTTTGGGAAATTCCGAAGAGAAGTTGCAGAGGTTGGTGAATGAATTTGGTAGGGTATGTAAAAGAAGAAAATTTTAAAGTGAATATAGGAAAGAATAAGGTGATGAGGATAACAAAAAGATTAGGTGACGAAAGACTGGGTATCACATTGGAGGGAGAAAGTATGGAGGAGGTGAATGTGTTCAGATATTTAGGAGTGGACATATCAGCAGATAGGTTTATGAAGGATGAGGCGAATCACAGAATTGATGAAGGGAAAAGGGTGAGTGGTGCACTTACGACTCTGTGGAGACAAAGAACTGTGTCTGTGGAAGCAAAAAGGGGAATGTATGAGAGTATAGTTATACCAACACTCCTATATGGGTGTGAAGCATGGGTGATAAATGCTGCAACGAGGAGAAGACTGGAGGCAGTGGAGATGTCATGTCTGAGGGCAATGTGTGGTGTGAATATAATGCAGAGAATTCGTAGTTTGGGAATTAGGAAAAGGTGCGGGATTACTAAACTATTATCCAGAGGGCTGAGGAGGGGTTGTTGAGGTTGTTCGGACATGTAGAGAGAATGGAACAAGACAGAATGACTTCGAGAGTGTATAAATCTGTAGTGGAGGGAAGGCGGGGTAGGGGTCGGCCTGGGAAAGGTTGGAGGGAGGAGGTAAAGGAGGTTTTGTGTGCGAGGGGATTGAACTTCCAGCAAGCATGCGTGAGCGTATTTGATAAGAGTGAAGGGAGACAAATGGTTTTTAATACTTGACGTGCTGTTGGAGTGTGAGTAAAGTAACATTTATGAAGGGATTCAGGGAAACCGGCAGGCCGGACTTGAGTCCTGGAGATGGGAAGTACAGTGGCTGCACTCTGAAGGAGAGGTGTTAATGTTGCAGTTTTATAACTGTAGTGTAAAGCACCCCTCTGGCAAGACAGTGATAGAGTGAATGATTCTGAAAATTTTTCTTTTTGGGGCCACCCTGCCTTGGTGGGAATCGGCCGATGTGTTAATAAAAAAAATAGAATAACTTCTTCCATTCCCTAGCACACTTAGTTTTGGCCTCTCTACACCTTTGGGTGAACCAAGGGTTCGTCCTGGCCTTCTTGTTATTTTTGTTGTCCTTGGCTACAAACCTCTCCTCAGCTTCCTTGCACATTGTTATCGCATATTCCATCTTTTCATTTACTGACTTCCCTGCAGGTTCTCTGTCCCACTGAACCCCGTGCAGGAAATTCTTCATGCCTGTGTGTGTAATCCCCTCTCTTGTAGTTTGGCTTCATTCGTCCTGCATTTCCTGCTTCCCTCTCCACATGTAACTCTACTGTATATTCGAAGCTCAGACCACGTGGTAGCTGGCCCCGGGGGGTATGTATGTATGTATGTATGTGTATGTGTGTGTGTGTAACTTCCTGACCATTTTAAGACTGAAGAAATATTTTCTGAAATCCCACCTGTGCCCACCCTATTAGTGTTTTGTACGTTAACATTTCACACTTTGTCCTTATTTCCTCTAATGTCACCAGGTCTGGCTCCCTTACTCTCTTCTCACAGCACATACTCCTTATCTCAGGGACTGGTTTAGTTGCAAATCTCATAACTTTGCACTTGTTAGGCTTAGATTCTAGTAGTCCTTTATCAGACCAGAGCTGTAGCTGTCTAGGTCCATTGTGTAGTCTTTCCTGGTCCTCACCTGTTTGTATTTTACTCATTAGTTTCACAACATGTACGAACAAGGATAATTCTGACTCTGTTCCTTACGAAATGTCATTCACGTATACAAGAAATAGTACCGGTCCTAATACTGATCCAAGTTAATGGAAGTCAACTCTTTACACAAGCCTATTCCGACACTTCTAGGACAGATTTCGTTGATAAGTCAGCCTTGATCCACTGTCATTCTTGCTTGCTCCTTTAACTTTTATCTCGGTTCTTGTACGGTACTGTGTCAAAAACCTGTTTGTAGTTGAAAAGAATGCAATGTACCCATCCTTCTCTCTTATGCCTCATTCTAAGTTGTCACTGAATTCCAAAAGGATTGAAAAACAGGATTTACCATCTCTAAGGCTGTGCTGGTTGTTGCTTATGAACCCACTCCTTTCTAGCTACTGAGCCACTCTTCTGATATTTTTCTCCATAACCTTGCATACTATGCGTGTCAGCAACACCAGCATGTAGTTCACGAGTCATGAAATCGCAATAACACGACTGCAAAAACCACGATAAGGGTGGGCTTAGAACTCACGGCAAGTGAGTCGTTCAACTTCTGCGCCAGTGGCTTATGCACTGGCCAGAAATTTTAGGGCTCACTTGCCATGAGTTCTAATCCCACCCATATCACGGTATACAGTTTATCGCTACCTATCTGTGCGCTATCTTAATTAACGGGACTACATTTGCTGTCTCCCACACCTCTAGGAGCTGTCCTGTGTAACTGTCTTGTTGAAGACTGTGGCTAGTGGCTCACACAATGTTTTCATGGCCTCTCAGGACCCACTGAGAGATATCAGGTAGTCCTGTTGCTTTTGAGGTATCATGCTCGCGCAATAGTTTCCTCACGTCTTCTCTTGTTGTATGTATTGTATCCAGGACTCGCTGGCACACTCTACCTCTTTGGCTCTCTGATATCATCCCTATATCTTCTGAGAAAATTTCTTTAATTTCTTGCTAACCTCCTTACAGACTTCCTGCTCAGTCCTCGTGAGTTCTTCTCCTTCCTTCCGTTACTGTTGTCTTGCTATTGATGTGACTGTGTAGCAACTTCGGCTCGGATTAGGCTTTTGACTCGGTCTCATTATCAAACTGTCGTTGAGCCTTTCTTCTTACCTCTTCATATTTGTTGCTGTTTCTTCTTCTCATTTTCCTCTTTTCCTCTAATTTTTGCCTTTTATAGTCTTCTGCTCTGGCACCTTCATCATTTACTTTTCTGCACCTGAGTGATTCATGGGCTCATTCTGTTCTTTCCATTGAGTGTGTGTGAGTGTACTCACTGTTTGTGTTGTGGCTGCAGGATTCGAGTCACAGCTTCTGGCTCCGCTTTTCTGCAGGCTTCTACTGGTTTTACTCTCTTCTAGCTGCGTGAGTCCTGGCATACCTATTCCTAAAACTATGTATAGATTCTGCCTCTAGCACTTAGCTATCTAGGTCCTTCCACTTCCTGAACACTCTAAAGCTAAGCAAGTATTTCCTAACATTCCTGAGACCCGCCTCTCAAATAGACTCTCTTTCAACCCTGTCAACTTATCTGAGTATTTTATACGTTGTAACCATATCATCTCTGGTCTGTCCTCTAGTGTCGTCAGGTTTAGCTTCTCTAGTGTATCCTCTTACCTCTTGTGTTTGTGTTCGTGAGTAAATGAGTGAAGGTACCTGAGTGTATGATGTATAGCACCACACGGGCTCTCATTATGGGCTACGTAACTAATTACATCAAGCTGTGGTCTATACAATCTACATTATTTTACAGTTACTGCCATAAGCAAAAACAAGAACAACAACGAGCTATTTCCCCTTCTTTTACCATTCCTGACAAGCAGCTTCTACCCTTCCCCACCACTCATTTATACTATCACCACCATCACCACCGCAAGCACTACCATCTACCACCAACTCCTCATACCAACACCACCACTACCATCCATCAACTCCCGTTAATATTACCACTGCTAGCCACCACCCCCAACATCACCATTTCAACCACCACCATTACCACAACTTGTCACCAGCACCACCAACAACATCCACCCACCACCTCCAATTAACACTACCTAGCAATCGCACCTGCTGCCCACAGAACAGGAGCTGTGGGTGTGGTGGGTGGGCGAGGGCGGCGCAGCTGGAGCACGACCTGGCAGAACTAACACTAACCCATCAGAACCTACTGGTAGGACTACACCTCCAGGTCGACTCTCTCAAACAGAAGAATAGAGGTAAGATGGGAGGGGAGGGGAAGGGAGGGGGTAAGGGAGAGGGGTAAGGGTGGGGAAGGTAGTCGTAGGCACTGGGACGGTAGGGGAAGGTAGTCGTAGGCACTGGGACGGTAGGGGAAGGTAGTCGTAGGCACTGGGACGGTAGGAGAAGGTAGTCGTAGGCACTGGGACGGTAGGGGAAGGTAGTCGTAGGCACTGGGGCGGTAGGGGAAGGTAGTCGTAGGCACTGGGACGGTAGGGGAAGGTAGTCGTAGGCACTGGGACGGTAGGGGAAGATAGTCGTAGGCACTGGGACGGTAGGGGAAGGTAGTCGTAGGCACTGGGACGGTAGGGGAAGGTAGTCGTAGGCACTGGGACGGTAGGGGAAGGTAGTCGTAGGCACTGGGACGGTAGGGGAAGGTAGTCGTAGGCACTGGGACGGTAGGGGAAGGTAGTCGTAGGCACTGGGACGGTAGGGGAAGACAGTCGTAGGCACTGGGACGGTAGGGGAAGGTAGTCGTAGGCACTGGGACGGTAGGGGAAGGTAGTCGTAGGCACTGGGACGGTAGGGGAAGGTAGTCGTAGGCACTGGGACGGTAGGGGAAGGTAGTCGTAGGCACTGGGACGGTAGGGGAAGGTAGTCGTAGGCACTGGGACGGTAGGGGAAGGTAGTCGTAGGCACTGGGACGGTAGGGGAAGGCAGTCGTAGGCACTAGGACGGTAGGGGAAGGTAGTCGTAGACACTGGGACGGTAGGGGAAGGTAGTCGTAGGCACTGGGACGGTAGGGGAAGGTAGTCGTAGGCACTGGGACGGTAGGGGAAGGTAGTCGTAGGCACTGGGACGGTAGGGGAAGATAGTCGTAGGCACTGGGACGGTAGGGGAAGAGGGAAGGAAGTGAAGATGATGGTAAATATAGTTAAGTAATCTTTCACATTTGGTATGATAGTGAAGATGGTGGTAAATATTATTAAGTAACCTTTCACATCTGCTATGATAATGATAATGATCATTTTTATTTCTTTAAAGCATTAAACAGTGGGTAGAGAATTAAGATAATTGGCACACTTTATAGAAAGACTAATTATGTTGAATAATAACGGCTGCCTTACCTGGAGTATACCTGGAGTATACCTGGAGTATACCTGGGGTATACCTGGAGTATACCTGGAGTATACCTGGAGAGGGTTTCCGGGGGTCATTGCCCCCGCGGCCCGGTCTGTGACCAGACCTCGCGGTGGATCAGGGCCTGATCAACCAGATTGTTACTGCTGGCCTTGAAATTAATAATGAATGATTATCTAATTAGGTTAATTCAATAGAGTGTTTCAGTTTTCAGTCTCTGATATTTTATTCAGTAATTTGGTTTATAACATTATGTGATTCCTGGGGGAAATTTTTATGTTAAACTCAACGTAATTAAGTCACTTTTAATTGACTCTTGAGAGTGTAACATAATTAAGTGAATTATCCTGAATATCATTGTGCAGAACACTAACAGTTTACTTGGTCAAATGATGGTTTGTCATGGTAACATTTTTAATTATTCAAAAAAATCATCACAACAATCACGGGCACAAAAATATTTACCTAAAGATAAATACCAGAATACCTGTATACCAACTTTATTTATAGTAATAAATACCAGAATACTTGTACACCAACTTTATTTATAGTAATAAATACCAGAATACCTGTACACCAACTTTATTTATAGTAATAAATACCAGAATACCTGTACACCAACTTTATTTATAGTAATAAATACCAGAATACCTGTACACCAACTTTATTTATAGTAATAAATACCAGAATACCTGTATACCAACTTTATTTATAGTAATAAATACCAGAATACCTGTACACCAACTTTATTTATAGTAATAAATACCAGAATACCTGTACACCATCTTTATTTATAGTAATAAATACCAGAATACCTGTACACCAACTTTATTTATAGTAATAAATACCAGAATACCTGTATACCAACTTTATTTATAGTAATAAATACCAGAATACCTGTACACCAACTTTATTTATAGTAATAAATACCAGAATACCTGTACACCATCTTTATTTATAGTAATAAATACCAGAATACCTGTACACCAACTTTATTTATAGTAATAAATACCAGAATACCTGTATACCAACTTTATTTATAGTAATAAATACCAGAATACCTGTACACCAACTTTATTTATAGTAATAAATACCAGAATACCTGTACACCATCTTTATTTATAGTAATAAATACCAGAATACCTGTACACCAACTTTATTAATAGTAATAAATACCAGAATACCTGTACACCAACTTTATTTATAGTAATAAATACCAGAATACCTGTATACCAACTTTATTTATAGTAATAAATACCAGAATACCTGTATACCAACTTTATTTATAGTAATAAATACCAGAATACCTGTACACCAACTTTATTTATAGTAATAAATACCAGAATACCTGTATACCCACTTTATTTATAGTAATAAATACCAGAATACCTGTACACCAACTTTATTTATAGTAATAAATACCAGAATACCTGTACACCAACTTTATTTATAGTAATAAATACCAGAATACCTGTACACCAACTTTATTTATAGTAATAAATACCAGAATACCTGTATACCAACTTTATTTATAGTAATATGTACCAGAATACTTGTATACCAACTTTATTTATAGTAATAAATACCAGAATACTTGTATACCAACTTTATTTATAGTAATAAATACCAGAATACTTGTATACCAACTTTATTTATAGTAATAAATACCAGAATACCTGTACACCAACTTTATTTATAGTAATAAATACCAGAATACCTGTACACCAACTTTATTTAGTACAAAAGTTGCGCACTTGTTTCTTAAGTTTACATCATCAGATTCTGTCATCGTCGTCAGAGACAAAACTATAAAATATGAAATTAAATGACTGATTTACAGGTACAATAAATGAAGTTAAATTGACAATGATAAAACTAAGTTAGTGGAATATCATAACGTGACTTTGTAAACATTAACAATAATGACGATAAATGTAGGACCTCAGAAATAAGGGCCAAGTGACAGAATTATGAAAGGCTTGCATAATCAACGTTGTGGTGACAAATCCGTCACCATCATCATGATTCATTACTGGACTGTGACTTAACGTCATACAATATACGGAACTTAAGTTCTGTAGAATGGTTTAAGTCCTACCTGAGCAACAGGAAACAAATTGTCAAGATCAACAACACAGAATCAGAACCCTTGCCAATAACATGTGAGATTCCCCAAGGTAGTATTCTGGGTTCTTTACTCTTCCTATGTGAGTGACATGCCTATCAGTGTCAAATATAAGCTACTACTGTACGCAGATGATAGTACTCTGTTAGTATCAGGTAGAGACCCACAAAACATTGCTAATGTACTATCACTAGAACTAGAGTCCTGTAGCAAGTGGTTGGTAGACAACAAATTATCACTACACCTCCGGAAAACGGAAGCCATACTCTTCGGCACGAAACATAAATTGTATTAGGGAACCTATTATTACAGTGAATTCGGTGAAATATCTGGGAATCCCCTTTGACCCAAGCATGTCAGGAAAACCAATAGGGAACAATGTTGTAAAGAAAGTGAATGCCAGACTCGCAGAACCCTATATCCAACTCTCATACATTGAATTATAGACAACTCTTGCTCTTCATGGTACTCTGCCTTAACAGAAAAACTGAAAGATAAGCTACAAATCACCCTGAACAAAGTGGTGAGATTCATTCTGGACCTGAGTCCAAGAGAGCATATAAGCCAGGATGAATTACAACTGATATGTTGAATGTTGAAGACGAAATTTGTTAAGGCTGGGAACCAAAACAATTATAGAACTAGGTGAAGGAAGAACAACTTTGCAGTACCTAGAGTAAGTGGTCAAGCATCAAATACTTTTTTCTGTACTACATTAAAAGAGTGGAATAGACTGCCTGAACATGTCAAAACCTGTCATAGCATGAGCCAATTCAAGATAGGGACCAAGGGACACTACTATGGGAGGAAATTGTTAAGGCCACAAGGCACGATAATGTAGTAATTCTAGGAGACTTTAACTTTAGTCATGTTGATTGGAATTTCTTGACTGGGAATTTAGAATCGTACGACTTCTTAGAAGTATTTCAGGATTGTTTTTTGAAGCAGTTTGTGACAGAACCTACAAGGGGAAATAACCTGCTTGACTTAGTTATGGCAAACAATGAATCCCTTGTTAATAATTTAGAAATTACAGAGGAACTGGGTGCTAGCGACCACAAATCAATTACATTTAGCATTGAATGGAAGTACGATAGTAGCGATAACTCAGTAACAGTCCCAGATTTTCGCTTAGCAGATTACGATGGGCTTAGAGAACACTTATCATCTGTTGACTGGGGTAACGAAGAGAGCTATCAATATGACAGTTTTCTGAACACTATACATGCTGCTCAAAGAGCGTTTATCCCATATAAAGAAATTAGATCAAATAGAAATGACCCAAAATGGATGAATAATAGGCTCAAATATCTACTAGGGCATAAGAAAGGAATTTATAGGCGTATCAAAAGAGGTGAGGGTCATCTTATGAATCAGTATATTGACATTAAGAGGGACATTAAAAAGGGGATAAGAAAAGCTAAAAGGGACTATGAAATTAAAGTTGCCAGGGATTCTAAAACTAACCCAAAAAGTTTTTTCCAGGTCTATAGAACAAAAGTTAGAGATAAGATAGGTCCCCTTAAAAATAACTATGGGCACCTTACTGACAATGAGAATGAAATGTGCTTGATTTTAAATAATTATTTTCTCTCAGTTTTTACACAGGAAGACACTAACAATATTCCAGTAATTAATTTTTACAGTGGGCTAGAAGAAAATAAATTATGTAACATCACAGTCACTAGTGAGATGGTTGTGAGGCAGATAGACAGACTGAAGCAAAATAAGTCGCCGGGTCCTGATGAGGTTTTTTCAAGGGTTCTTAAGGAATGCAAAATGGAACTCTGTGAACCATTAACTAATATTTTTAATTTATCTCTTCAAACAGGTGTAGTGTCTGATATGTGGAAGATGGCTAATGTAACTCCTATTTTTAAAACAGGGGACAAGTCGTTACCGTCAAATTACCGCCCAATAAGCCTGACCTCAATTGTAGGCAAATTACTAGAGTCAATTATAGCTGAGATTATAAGAAGCCATCTCGATAAGCATAGCTTGATTAATGATACTCAGCATGGATTCACAAGAGGCCGGTCTTGTCTAACTAATTTATTAACTTTCTTCAGTAAAGCTTTTGAGGCTGTTGACCACAATAAAGAATTTGATATTATTTACTTAGATTTTAGTAAGGCTTTTGATAGAGTTCCGCACCATAGACTGTTAAAGAAAGTGGCAGCTCATGGCATTGGGGGAAAAGTGCTCTCGTGGATCGAGTCATGGCTCACTGACAGGAAGCAGAGAGTGTCCATAAATGGGGTTAAGTCCGAGTGGGGATCTGTGACAAGTGGCGTTCCACAGGGATCAGTCTTGGGCCCGTTGTTGTTTATAATATATATCAATGATCTTGATGAGGGAATTACTAGTGATATGAGCAAATTCGCCGATGACACAAAGATAGGTAGGATAATTGATTCAAACGTAGATGTTAGGGAACTTCAGGAGGATTTAAACAAACTCTATTCTTGGTCAGAAAAGTGGCAGATGCAGTTCAATGTAGATAAATGCAAGGTTCTGAAGCTTGGGAGTGCCCATAACCCTAGTACTTATAAATTATATGATGTAGAACTTAGCCATACAGATTGCGAAAAGGACTTGGGGGTTATGGTGAGCAGCAACCTTAAACCAAGACAGCAATGCCTAAGCGTACGTAATAAGGCAAATAGATTACTGGGATTTATATCAAGAAGTGTAAGCAACAGAAGTCCAGAGGTCATACTGCAGCTTTATACATCATTAGTAAGGCCTCACCTTGATTATGCAGCTCAGTTCTGGTCTCCGTATTACAAAATGGACATAAATTCGTTAGAAAACATTCAGCGTAGGATGACTAAATTAATACATAGCATCAGAAATCTTCCTTATGAAGAAAGATTGAAGACTCTTAAGTTACATTCACTTGTTAGACGAAGAATGAGGGGAGACCTGATCGAAGTGTATAAGTGGAAGATAGGTATTAATAAAGGGGATATTAATAAGGTCTTGAGGATGTCTCTCCAAGAGAGAACGCGCAGTAATGGATTTAAATTAGATAAGTTTAGATTTAGAAAGGACATAGGAAAGTATTGGTTTGGAAATAGGGTAGTTGATGAGTGGAACAGTCTACCTAGTTGGGTTATTGAGGCTGGGACTTTGGGTAGTTTCAAATCTAGGTTGGATAAGTACATGAGTGGGAGGGGTTGGATTTGAGTGGGACTTTCACATCAGAGCTTATTTCTTGGGTGGCATTGAAAATTGGGTTGGGCAAATGTTTTGTTAGTGGGATGAATTGTAAAGGACCTGCCTAGTATGGGCCAGCAGGCCTGCTGCAGTGTTCCTCCTTTCTTATGTTCTTATGTTCTAAGAAAGTTCATATGTACCTTATGGATAAGGCTACAGAAAGGGAGGAGAGTGATTTTATAATCTGATCCTATCTGCAGTCAGAATGATAACAAATTCCTTCTACAGGCAGCATACTCCACCAATATTTACAAGTCTAAACTTGCTCATTGTACAAACATCCATACTTATTATTGTGCCTACTACGTACATAGAACAATAAACTCGGATATAAATCCTCCCCTCAAACTTCTCCTTCCAACCTCAACAGAACACATGACCATAACACAAGGCACAGATCACTCTTTGATGTTCCTCGTGTCCATCTCACACTATGTAAAAACTCAATGCACATAAAAGGCCCAAAAATCTGGAATTCATTACCTGTGAATATAAAAGAAACATTGTCTGTTTATCAATTCAAGACTTTTTAAAAACCACTTGCTCACCCACAGCTAAATAAATATTAAATAACTGTATTTCATAAAAGTGTAACCTGTGACCCAATCAAATTATTTTTTAATTACATTACCTAATAGAATAATCCATTCTCTTGAATGCGCAGTAACTTATCTAATGACCATATAACCTGTTTCTGCACTACAAATAGTATATTGATAATTTTGTTTTATTATACATTGTTATGCTACGAATTTGTACAATTATAATGCCTCTTAATTGAACGGTTCAAATTTCATTGTTTAAAATACTCATTTGTACTTCATGTTGTATTTTGTTTACTCTAATTTTTACCACTGAATATATCATTGCTTAGTTAATCTTAAGTTAATTTTAAGCCTGTCCATAATGCTCTGCATACAAGGACCTTTGGCACGTACACCCAACTATAATTCCTTGTGCAACTATGTATCATGTTCAAATAAAGTACAAATGAATTTTACTTCTCTAGTATATCTTCTTTTATTGTAACTGTTTTTACATAGGTAAGATACTTACTTGGTCTGACTTTTTTTGGGTTATCCTAGGTTCTCTACACATATGCTGCTATGTATGACATTTATGTAACTGTATTTGTGTATGACTAAATAAACTCACTGATGTTTCCACCCGTACGGGGGAATGGCCCCAGACCTCAATGTGTGAGCTGAGTGCGCTAGCAATCGAGTAGAAATCAGTCATGATTATAACCTGGTGCTTTCTGTAATGTATGTCAATAATATCACATTTTCTGTACCAAATGTAAATAATTCTTTATAAAAATAAAGTTACTTTACAGTCCTGATGATTCACAGGTGTTGTGGAAAATATTTGAATTTTCCGAAGCTATAGTGCCTAATAGGTGTTTAATGTGTCGATATGGGTCAAAAATGTATTTGAAAATGGAATAGAACCAAGAGTTTCCTCTGCGCCTGCGCGGATGTGCGGGGGAAGAGGTCGACTTCGGGCATGGGGCGGGGGAGTGTTTTGAATGTAGTGAAGAGGCTGTGAAAACATGGGACCAGGAAATTGGCGTTCACGGCGGCCTAAGGATTAATATAGGCCTCACTTCATAATAGGAAGTGTCGTAACTGTTCCTGGTGAAGAGTGAGGGAACGTGATTTATGGGACCACCGTAATAAAGTGGTAAAATGAGTGAATAATGGTAGGACCGGTGGTGACTGGCGCGTCGCCATGGAGTGTGTCCTGTGTTAAAATATCCGTGGTTTAATCACCACTCATCGGTCTCAGATCTTAATTGAGCGGCCTCCAATGTGTATAATAATTAGGAGACATTAAACCGTATGGTGGGCTAAGAAATAATCAGTGATAATAACACCAAGTTAAGAGAATGTGTGAAATGAAATGAGTCGCCGTTCTCAGTGAGCATCTGCTTATCTCGTGTTCCTGTCTCGAGGATAGTGAAGTTTTTATGGAGTTACGACTTTTAAACCGGGACAAACCAACGGATACCTCGTCCTGCTGGAATAAGAACCGTGTCGGTGTAACAGGGCATCGAAATGAGATGGTGAATGGAGGAAATAAGGAGCATCAGTCACCCACAGTTAAGTAACCTTTCTAGTTATAGCAGACTGATACTGGCCAGTTAGGTATGTTGTAATTGGATAGGTTATGGGTGATCCAGCTACATCAAGTGACCACCAGAGAATATCTGGTAAGTGGTGGGATTATGTACAAGTGTTTTTCCTTGATGGATATATCCATGTGTAACCCCCCCTCCTTCATTCAGTTAAACTAATATAATCTATACAGTCCACAATTAATTAGTAGCGCCGTACTTGTGGGTGCTATCCAATTTATACTGGTCTCGGATTTGTTTATTTATTTATTTATTTATTTATTTATTTAGAAATTTAGCATACATACAGAGGTACAAAAAAATACAGGTAAGAGCAGCAATGCCAAAGCCACTTATATGCATAGCATTACGGGCTGGCTTAAAATTAACTTAAGATTAACTAAGCAATGATGAAATCAGTGATAAGACATTATTGTAAACAGATAACTATAAAATACAAATGAGTATTACAAAGACAAGTCATATGGTTGCATGCATTGCTGTTCATTCAGTAGAATGGAGTATTCTGTTAGGTAGTGTATTTAAAAAAAATATCAAAGTTAGGTTTAACATTTGTGTGATATAATTGTGAGTAACATTTAGGATATACAATTTATATGGTTCAGTTATTCAGTATTTATTTGGTTTTGAGTGAGTAAGTGAACTTTGAGAAGAGACTTGAATTTATAAACAGGTAGTGTTTCTTTTATATTTACAGGTAATGAATTCCAGATTTTAGGGACTTTTATGTGCATTGAGTTTTTGCATAGCGTGAGATGGACACGAGGAACATCAAAGAGTGATCTGTGCCTTGTATTATGGTCATGTGTCCTGTTGAGGTTGGCAAGGAGATGTTTGAGGGGAGGGTTAATATCAGAGTTAAGTGTTCTATGTATGCAATAAGTGCAATAATAAGTATGGATGTTTTGTATGGTGAGTAGGTTGAGTGTTTTGAATATTGGTGGAGTGTGTTGCCTGTATTGAGAATTTGTTATCATTCTAACTGCAGCCTTTTGTTGGGTAATTAGTGGTCTGAGATGGTTAGTTGTTGTTGAGCCCCATGCACAAATTCCATAGGTAAGATAGGGGTAAATAAGAGAGTGATAGAGGGCCAGGAGGGCTGACTGTGGAACATAGTACCGTATTTTCGATAGTATGCCTACAGTCTTGGAAATTTTCTTAGAAATTTTTTGTATATGTGTATGAAATTTGAGTCTATTATCGAGGTGGATTCCTAAGAATTTTCCCTCTGTTAGCTTTGTGATAGGTGATCCGTTTATCGTTATGTTAAGAGGTACATCTGTAGCTCTGCCACCAAACTGAATGAAGTAGGTTTTGTCAATGTTTAGTGTAAGTTTGTTAGTCCTCATCCAGGTAGATATTTTCTGTAATTCGGCGGAAAACATTATATACTGAGTCAAAAAAAAGGAGAATTAGTTTGCACTACCTAGCAGAGTTTACTGCCAGAGGGGAATCATAGGCCTGTGTTCCGTGTGAAAAAAAAATAATAATAATTGAACTTTTCGTGTCAGAGGAAAGAAAGTCTCCCTGATAACATTGAGTATACATAGTGTATAGTGTATACTACAGTGGCTCCCTAGTATATTGATGATAAAGGCTAAAGTATCATATGAAAACAGGTGAATTTGTAAATGAAGTGATAAGCCTATAGAGGCAGGTGCCAGAAGTCGCCAGAAACTTACCACAGGTCAGCTGTTTTTAATAATCTTCCTGGCTTGCTAGTGCACTCGCATATAATCTAGTGATACCAGTGAATAGCAGAATACAGTGTTGTAGTAGCAACTAACCAGTATTATAATGGTACTTAGTGGAGTGGAGTGACTTTCATTAGTTTCTTTTTTCTTGAAATACCAGACGTATACTGTGAATTTCATATAACCTGTAGTTACCAGCGGTCGCAATATACACAACGAGAAGCAATTATTACTCCAGAAAAAGCGTCCTTCCTCCAAAATTTGCACCAGTCAACTATAGTGATAATATAGCATTTATTGTGGTGGAGACGGAAAAAAAAAATAGAAAAGCTAGATACAGCGATTGATAAACAAGGGTTGAGGTCGACCGTTCGTCATTGTAGGAGTTGCCAGCAGTCACCGACTCTTCAACACGCAAGTTATACTTTTGTATCAATCAAATCACATATTACTTGGGTAGATAATTTCCAGTAGATCCTTCATGTGTTAGCTCAAATCACCGACCAGTATGGTTTAAATAAGTGACCCACTGATCAGATCAGATCGACTGGTCCGAACCCTCGACTGGTCCGAACCCTTGACTGGTCCGAACCCTGGACTGGTCCGAACCTTGGACTGGTTTCAAACGGTTTCGTTGGACAATAAAGCAGACTGTAAACGGATGGGGTTATAGGCGCCCTTATAAACACAAACATTAAATATATGTCAGGAACGTGCACGGTAAGCTGTCCAATATACAAAAACAGTTAGAAACAGAAATACAAATAGCTAGAGCTTCATTTAAGGAGGTTATTAATAGAATATTCAAGAGGTTGCTAGTAGAATTGCAGTAAATCAACCATTCAAATCATTATGAAGCTGTGTGTAGTCTGTGGTCAGTCAAACAAACGGGCTTCCACATGCATAAATTGTCATTTTTGTGGAAATTGGTGTCACGCCCCTAGTGCAGATATCCAAGAACTAGCTACAAGCAGTATTAAAACAGGGAAGTGTTTTTGGGTATGCCCAAATTAGATAAATCTGTGGACTAAAATCACAAGGGTATTAAAAGAGGTCAACATCAAAGCTGCTTTCATAGAAAACCTGGAAGCTTTCTACAACAGATGGGAACATAAAAAGTCTGGGCTGAATGGTACTGCCCTTGATACTGGCCATGTAGTCAGAAACTGTAAGGCTGGAGATGAAGTCCTGGTAGTCAGTAAATGTGGGGCTGATAGTGCTGTCCTGGGAGACAGTAATGGTGAAGCTGGAGGTGCTGTCCTGGGAGACAGTAATGGTGAAGCTGGAGGTGCTGTCCTGGGAGACAGTAATGGTGAAGCTGGAGATGCTGTCCTGGGAGACAGTAATGGTGAAGCTGGAGATTTTGTCCAGGTAGTCGGGAATTATACGCAGGAAGGAATACATATAAATGACCTCATAGGGAACAGGAGCCATAGTAGGGAAACAAGTGTAGTCAAAGATAAGATAAAACAAATATTGCAAACTAGAAATACCGAAGGAAATAGCAAACAAGAGGACTCCACTAGCAATAGTGAGGATATATTACCAAAAACAACTGGTGGGAGCTCCATTGTTGGTGCTAGGGAGGATAGAAGTAAGACAGGGAAAGATGCACCAACAGGGAATACAGTCACAGAAACCCAAGGCAAACGGAAACCAAGCCTGTGCACATACTATGCACTCGGTATCTGCTGGCATGGGAAATCTGGAAAAACAGATGGGACGTGCAACTATGACCACCCTAGAAAATGCCATGCCCATATGACAACAGGAAAATGCAAACTCCCTTCCTGTAAGCTTTTTCACCCTGAACTGTGTACCTCTTCAGTACAGGAAAGACTGTGCTATAACTTAAATTGCCAGGCATACCATCTAAAGGGGACAAAAAGATACAAAACATCCAGGCCATGGGAAAACCTGGGTAGCCACAGCCACTCAAGAGGGAGAGGTTTTTAGTGCCATAAAGGAAAAAAAACTGGCAGGAAATGGCAGAAATCGTACACCAAATACAGTCATTCCTGGAGTGGAACCACAGTCGATGGCCTCCACTCCAAACCAACAGATACAGATACTAATGCCGGAAAAAAAATCCCCCCCCAGTACCAACAATACCACCAGTCCGATAACATTCTTCTTGGCAAATATACAGGGTCTAAAGCCAGCAACAAACAACAAAATACCTTTCATCCGTGGACTGCTTGCAGAGGCAAAGGCAATGTTCGCGGCTTTCACTGAGACCCACATAAAGGATCACTTGGACAACGAAATATGGATCCCAGGTTACAACCTATACAGATGTGACAGAGTGAACAGGCAAAAGGGGGGGGGGGTTGGCCTGTACATTGCAGAGTCATTTGTTTGCACAGAACTGCTAAATGCCTCAAATGATGTAGTGGAAGTTTTAGCAGTAAAGGTCGAGAACCAAAACCTAGTCATTGTGGTAGTCTACAAGCCTCCGGATGCAACATCCCAGCAATTCCAGGAACAGCTGTTAAAAATTGACCACTGTCTGGAAAATCTTCCAGCTCCTGCACCCAACATCTTGCTCCTGGGGGATTTCAACTTAAGGCACCTAAAATGGAGGAATATAGCAAATAATATTGTTGTAGTAATAACACCAGGAGGCAGCTCTGATGAAAACTCACACTCACGCGAGCTTTTAAATCTCTGCACAAAATTCAATTTAAACCAGCAAATAATAGAGCCTACTAGACTGGAGAGTACACTAGACCTCATCTTCACTAACAATGATGATCTGATAAGAAATGTCACCATATCAAAAACAATATACTCAGATCACAACATAATTGAGGTTCAGACATGTATGCGCGGAGCCCCAGACCGACATAATGAGATTAGTCACGAGGGAGCATTCACCAAATTCAACTTCAATAACAAAAACATAAAGTGGGACCAAGTAAACCAAGTCCTAACCAATATAAGCTGGGAAGATATACTAAGCAACACAGACCCCAACTTATGCCTAGAACAGATTAACTCGGTGGCACTCGATGTATGCACAAGGCTTATTCCTCTAAGAAAAAGGAGGAGTAGATGTAAAATAGAAAGAGACAGGCGCTCCCTTTACAGGCGACGAAAAAGAATAACAGAGCGGCTAAAAGGTCAATATATCTGAAATGCGTAGGGAGACACTGGTCAGAGAAATAGCAAGCATCGAACTTAAGCTTAAAGAATCCTTTAGGAGTCAGGAATCGCGGGAAGAACTAAAAGCCATAAATGAAATCGAAAGAAACCCAAAGTATTTCTTCTCCTATGCCAAATCAAAATCGAGAACAACGTCCAGTATTGGGCCCCTACTTAAACAAGATGGGTCCTACACAGATGACAGCAAGGAAATGAGTGAGCTACTCAAGTCCCAATATGACTCAGTTTTTAGCAAGCCGCTAACCAGACTGAGAGTCGAAGATCAAAATGAATTTTTTATGAGAGAGCCATAAAATTTGATTAACACAAGCCTATCCGATGTTATCCTGACGCCAAATGACTTCGAACAGGCGATAAATGACATGCCCATGCACTCTGCCCCAGGGCCAGACTCATGGAACTCTGTGTTCATCAAGAACTGCAAGAAGCCCCTATCACGAGCCTTTTCCATCCTATGGAGAGGGAGCATGGACACGGGGGTCGTCCCACAGTTACTAAAAACAACAGACATAGCCCCACTCCACAAAGGGGGCAGTAAAGCAACAGCAAAGAACTACAGACCAATAGCACTAACATCCCATATCATAAAAATCTTTGAAAGGGTCCTAAGAAGCAAGATCACCACCCATCTAGAAACCCATCAGTTACACAACCCAGGGCAACATGGGTTTAGAACAGGTCGCTCCTGTCTGTCTCAACTATTGGATCACTACGACAAGGTCCTAAATGCACTAGAAGACAAAAAGAATGCAGATGTAATATATACAGACTTTGCAAAAGCCTTCGACAAGTGTGACCATGGCGTAATAGCGCACAAAATGCGTGCTAAAGGAATAACAGGAAAAGTCGGTCGATGGATCTATAATTTCCTCACTAACACTACACAGAGAGTAGTCGTCAACAGAGTAAAGTCCGAGGCAGCTACGGTGAAAAGCTCTGTTCCACAAGGCACATTACTCGCTCCCACCTTGTTCCTCATCCTCATATCCGACATAGACAAGGATGTCAGCCACAGCACCGTGTCTTCCTCTGCAGATGACACCCGAATCTGCATGACAGTGTCTTCCATTGCAGACACTGCAAAGCTCCAGGCGGACATCAACCAAATCTTTCAGTGGGCTGCAGAAAACAATATAAAGTTCAACGATGAGAAATTTCAATTACTCAGATATGGTAAACATAAGGAAATTTAATCTTCATCAGAGTACAAAACAAATTCTGGCCACAAAATAGAGCGAAACACCAACGTCAAAGACCTGGGAGTGATCATGTCGGAGGATCTCACCTTCAAGGACCATAACATTGTATCAATCGCATCTGCTAGAAAAATGACAGGATGGATAATGAGAACCTTCAAAACTAGGGAGGCCAAGCCCATGATGACACTCTTCAGGTCACTTGTTCTATCTAGGCTGGAATATTGCTGCACACTAACAGCACCTTTCAAGGCAGGTGAAATTGCCGACCTAGAAAATGTACAGAGAACTTTCACGGCGCGCATAACGGAGATAAAACACCTCAATTACTGGGAGCGCTTGAGGTTCCTAAACCTGTATTCCCTGGAACGCAGGAGGGAGAGATACATGATTATATACACCTGGAAAATCCTAGAGGGACTAGTACCGAACTTGCACACGAAAATCACTCACTACGAAAGCAAAAGACTTGGCAGACGATGCACCATCCCCCCAATGAAAAGCAGGGGTGTCACTAGCACGTTAAGAGACCATACAATAAGTGTCAGGGGACCGAGACTGTTCAACTGCCTCCCAGCACACATAAGGGGGATTACCAACAGACCCCTGGCAGTCTTCAAGCTGGCACTGGACAAGCACCTAAAGTCAGTTCCTGATCAGCCGGGCTGTGGCTCGTACGTTGGTTTGCGTGCAGCCAGCAGCAACAGCCTGGTTGATCAGGCTCTGATCCACCAGGAGGCCTGGTCACAGACCGGGCTGCGGGGGCGTTGACCCCCGGAACTCTCTCCAGGTAAACTCCAGGTTTACAGTATTGGCTAGCGTGACTGGGCTCGGGTGAGAGAAGACGTATGTGGTGTCATCTGCAAAAAGTGTGGGTTTGAGTAATTGCGAAGCATTTGGTAGGTCATTTATGTATAGGAGAAAGAGAAGAGGGCCAAGGACACTTCCCTGTGGGACACCAACTGTAATTGGTGGTGCGGAAGAGCTTGCCCCATTTGCGTACACATATTGGCTTCTGTTGCTGAGGTAAGACTTGAGGTAGTTGAGGGAGTGCCCTCTTATACCATAGTGTGACAATTTTACGTGGAGCAAGTCATGGTCAACTGTATCAAAAGCTTTACGTAAGTCAATGAAGATCCCCAAAGGGAGTTCTTTTTTCTCTATTGCAGTGTATATATGTTCTAGCATGTGCATAATAGCATCATTAGTATTTTTATTAGGCCTGAATCCAAATTGGCAGGGGTTGAGAATGTTATGGGAGATGAGGTAGGAGTAGATTCGTTTATGAATTAATTTTTCGAAGATTTTTGAGAGAGGGTGTAAATTGGATATTGGCCTATAGTTATTCAACTCTGTTTGGTCACCTCCTTTATGGATCGGGGTGACCCTTGCTATTTTGAGAACTGTAGGGAAGGTGGAGGATTCAGTGGATTTGTTAAAGAGTGTTGCAATGATTGGTGATAGTACTTGTGACGCTTTTTTGTATATAAAGGGTTGTAAGGTATTTAAATCTCCTGCCTTGTTTTTCAGTGCGTTGATAATAAGGGAGACTTCGTATTTGTTAGTCGGAGCTAGGAACAGTGTGTTCGGGTAGTTGCCAGTGAGGTAGTCATTTGGTGGGGTATCTGAGCTTGGGATATTATTGGCAAGGTTTTGACCTATAGTGGAGAAGAAATCATTGAGTCTGTTTGCTGTTTCTGTTGGTGGGAGTTGGGGTTCATCTGATATGGATAAGATTGTGAGGGTCGAAGGGCCACCTGCATTGACCAGAGGTGGTTAAGTTTTCTCACATGTCTACATGGGGTGACTACGGTAAACAATATAGTTGTTGTCTCCCAATGAGATTACTCGTATGCATGTAATGTTGAGGTACGTACAGGTAACACCCCTATAAAATTTTCCATAGGTGTCTCGTAGCTCGATCACTAGCGCGCACAGCTCACACACTGAGGTCCGGGGTTCGAATCTCCTCCGGCACGGCTGGAAAACATCAGGGATGTGCTTCCATAAGACACCTGCTGTCTCTGTCCCTGTTCACCCATCAGTTTGAGATAGGTACCTAGGTGTTAGTCGACTGGTGTAGGTCGCATCCTGGGACAAAACTGACCTAACTTACCCGAAATGCTCAGCATAACAAGGGGTTTTCTATATAGTAGTATGTCATTGAAGTCAGCTAGGACTGTATACCTTGTACATGTACTTGTAGTAAATAAAGATATTATTATTATTACTGAGCATGTTTGACCCAGTTTCACGTTAATGGATGAATACAGAGAACCAAGTATTTTGAGTAACACAGAAAATGCATAACTAGTATGGGTAACTTATCAAATCAAATCAAATCAAGTTTATTCTCTATAAGGGTTACAATGCGGGGTTTACAGGATTTGGATATTGTGTGGTTTACTTGTTATAAAATACTAATTACAGAGGGGGCCACTAGGACACCTAGCATGGCTAGGCATTTCGGGCAGACTTAGATTAATTCTTAACATTAAATCCTTACAGATTATGGTATTAAGACTAGGTGACTACATTATAATTTGTGAGTTTAGCAATGTGAATGCTTTTGTTTTAGCACAATACAAAGTGTCTATATTCGAGTATCATAGGCAAACTTATGACTAGTTAGGATTCATTATTTTAAGATTAAGATTAGTATTTCTGTGTTTATATTCAGTGGGTGAGTGAGCGTAATTGTGAACCACCAGGTGGTTATCATGTAGTTAGCTGCTGGGGTGTATCAGGGAGATAAGATGTTTTCTAACTGTAGTTTTGAAAGTGATGAGTGTGTCTGCAGTTCTAGAGTTTTCAGGTAGGGTGTTCCAGATTTTAGGTCCTTTGAAATACATTGAATTTTTGTAAAGGTTTAGTCGGACACGGGGAATGTCATAGAGATGTTTGTGTCTGGTGTTATGCTTTTGGATCCTGTCACAACTATCAAGAAAGCGTTTTAGGTCAAGGTTAATATTGGAATTTAAGGTCCTGTAGATATAGATTGCACAGTAGTAAGTGGATGTTCTGAACAGGGAGTAAGTTTAGATCTATCAAGAGTGGGGGGTGGGTTGCCAGGGATGGGATTTAGTGATTATTCTTACTGCGGCCTTTTGTTGGGTTATTATTGGCTTTAGGTGTGTTGCTGCAGTTGAACCTCAAGCACAGATAGCATAGGTGAGGTATGGGTATATAAGTGAATGGTATAGTGTGAGAAGGGCATTTTGCGGCATGTAGTATCGTATCTTGGAGAGGATCCCCACCGTTTTGGATACTTTTTTTGTTATGTGTTGGATATGGGTGCTGAAATTTAGGTTGTTGTCGAGGTATAGGCCAAGGAATTTGCCCTCATTATGTCTGGCAATTCGAGTGTTATCGATCTTAATGTTAAGTTGCACAACACCTGCTCTGCTACCTAACATAATATAGTAGGTTTTGTCAGTGTTAAGTGTAAGTTTACTGGCTGTCATCCAAGTCGATATTTTGAGCAGCTCCTCGTTAACAACGGTGTTGAGGGTGGCAAGATTACGGTGAGAGATGACATAAGTCGTGTCGTAGCAAAGAGAATGGGTTTCAGGTGTTGGGATATGTTTGGAAGATCATTGATGTAAATGAGGAAGATCAGGGGTCCAAGGACACTTCCCTGCGGAACTCCAGTATCAAGTGGCCATATTGATGAGGCTGTGTCTTTAATGGTGACATACTGATACCTATTAGAAAGGTAGGATTTGAAATATGCAAGCGCATGGCCTCTTATACCATAGTGGTCAAGTTTGTGGAGTAGGATGCTGTGGTCAACTGTGTCAAATGCTTTTCTTGGGTCAATAAAAATTCCTAGCAGATACACCTTATGTTCCAATGCTGTGTAAAGCAGGTCTAGCATTTTTATAATTGCATCATTAGTGCTTTTATTTTTCCTGAAACCAAATTGGCAAGGGTTGAGTATGTTTTGTGCTGTTATAAATGAATACAGTCTCCTGTGCACGAGTTTCTCGAATATTTTGGATAGCAATGGTAAGTTTGATATTGGCCTATAGTTGTTTACATCTGTAGGGTCACCACCTTTATGTATTGGTGTAACCCTTGCTGTCTTTAGTAGTGTCGGGAAAGTGCTAGTTTCTAGTGACTTGTTAAAAAGTAATGTAATAGCATGCGAAAGGACATGGGCCGCTCGCTTGTACAATAATGGTGGGACGTGAAACAGATTCACTGAGTTATTTTTAAGTGACTTTATGATCGCGGTGACTTCCGTGGGCTCAGTTGGTACAAGATAGAAGGAATTTGGGAAATTCCCATCTAGGTAGTCCCCGGCACGGGCATTGGTACGTGGGATTTTACTGGCGAGATTAGATCCTGTGTTTGAGAAGAAGTCGTTTATCTTGTTAGCTGTATCAATGGGATGCAGTGGTGTTTCATGAGGTTTAGTTAGGACAATATTCTTGTTGTTTTCAGTTTGTGGGTCCCCAGAATCTTGGAAAGTGTTTTCCAGGTCTTTTTTATATCTCCTCTTGTGTCAGTGAATCTGCTGGAGTAGTACAGTTGTTTGGCTTTCTTTATTACTTTGGTGAGAACTGATGAATAGTGTTTAAGAATATCTTTGTGTATTAAGCCCTGTCTATACTGCTTTTCATATTGGTGTTTCTTATCAATGGATTTCAGAATGCTGCTGGTTAGCCATGGGCAACGAGCCGTTTATTCGTGATCTGTTTCGTTTTTATGGGAAAATGTTTGTTGTATAGTCTAAGTATTTTGTTAAGAAAAATGTCTGTCCAATCGTCAATACCATTGGCATTGGAGAATTCTGTAGGCCAGTCAACAGTCTCTAGGTCTGCTGTGAAATTCCTTATTGAGGCCTCGTCATGGAGTCTAAATGAAACTTTGTTGTATTCGAGTGGTGGCTTACTAATGTTTGTTAAGAGGAAGGTTGGGTAGTGGTCAGTAGTGCTATCTGTGATTATCCCTGATTTAAGGGGGGCTAGTATATTGGTCCATATGTGGTCTGTTATGGTTGCACTTGTCTCAGTCAGCCTGGTTGGTTTAGCTATTGTTGGTGTGGTCTGTTATGGTTGCACTTGTCTCAGTCAGCCTGGTTGGTTTAGCTATTGTTGGTGTGAGAAGTGTGTTGTTCATATTGATGAAATCAGTTACAGTCTGATCATCTGTCAGTTTTTAGGTTTGAAGCTTATCTTCTACACGCAGAGTACAGTAACAGACAATAGTTCTTTAATTCCTAAGTTACAGACTAGCCCTCTTGGCTTGGTTGTCAATGCTTTAGCCCAATGGTTCCCAAACTTTTTCAGCTTGTTACCCAATTTAACATGCCACATAAAGCATGTTACCCCTTTCACAAAATGTTGTTATTATTGATATATATGGCTAAACGTGAACGTATACAGCCTCGCATACTCTGCTAATCCTAGCTAAACCATTGAAAACGTAAGAGCCACACATACATTATATATAAAATTAATAATAGCTACAAATTCACGGTAACAGTGGGTAAATACTAACTATATACTGCACAGGGCAGTACACATACATACCAGCTTATGTCTACCTCGGCTGATGCTCACAGATAAACTGACAGTGTGAAATAGAGGCAGCCTCAGGAAGTGAGTGACGCGTACTGGACAGGTCGATCTGGGCTACTGAGTGACTTTTGTTCTGAAGCATACTTGTCAAAATACTTTTGGGTTTCCACACACTTAGCTATATATTTCTTCTTTTCTAATACTGTATATTAGTTTGTGATGTTTATTGTTATTTGGTTTAACTTTATTACTTACTTATAATAGGTTTACTTTACAACTTTATATACTAAGACAAAGTTAACAATAATCCTCATACCGGGTACCGCATTGTTTTCTTGATTTTCAGAATTCATAACTTTTTTTGTCACCCCTCCATTACCCCCCAAAATGGTTAAATTACCCCCAGGGGGTAATTTACCCCCAGTTTGGGAACCACTGCCTGAGTTTAGCCTAACACATTGAGTCTACGTGGTTCGATCGTCGACACTGATGGAAATGCTGGTCGTGTTTCCTTACACCTGCTGTCCCCATTCACCTAGTAGCAAGTAGGTATCTGGGTGTTAGTCGACTGGTGTGGGCCACATCCTGGGTGATAAGACTGAAGGACCACGATGGAAATAAGAGAGACAACCCTCGATAACGCGCTAACTTTGGGTTGTCCTGGGTGGCTAACCTTCCAGGGTTAAAAATCCGAAGAAATATTATCTTTATAAAAGCGGGAACAGAGAGGGATAAGGCTTAATTTTCTTCCTTCGAATAAGCCCATATCATTTCAGACAAAAAAGAAAAAAAAAGGATATTTTAAAGTGTTTCAGAATGAAAAAATAAATACAATAATAGAAATCCTTAAAAATTATGAATTCGGCCTTTCCATTATTTTGAATGTGTAGTGTATGGCCGTCAAAAACATTCAGCTTCAGGTTCAGTATGCCCTCTAGCCCTGTCTGGTATATTTCCTCCCCTGTTGCAGCTTCACTAAGTAGGTAGGGTGCTACTGTTGACTTATATTTCTGTTTCTGCAGCTTCAGTAGCGAGGTAGGATGCCTCTGCTAGCTTACAACTCCTCGTCAGGACATCCACGTCTTCACACACTTAACTAAAATCAATTTTAGTTACAAAATTAATTGTTATTACATAAGTATATTTTCACCACATATGTGATCAGGTACAACACATGCATATTTGCATACATGCAAAGAAAAGTCAGTTATTTGCAGTCATGTTCTATGGAATCTGAATAACCTGGAAAATTCTATTCATGATTTCTGGAGCATGAATAACCAGATTAATGTTTTCATGTCTTTAGAATATAAATTAATTAGTTAATTGTTTTCAAAACTTCAGAACCTGATTAACCGGGTTGTTTTCATATCTTTAGAACCTGAATAAGCTAGTTAATCGTTTTTATGACTTTAGAACCTGAATAACCGGGTTAATTCGTTGCAGATCTGACCTTCCAGCTTCTCATGGGACCAACAGCTGCCCAAGTCCAGCCAGATTTTCCCTTTAGCCCTGAAAGTGACGAGGCTACTTCTCCCAAGGTGGGTGTTTACTTGTGTTGGAGAGAGAGAAAGATGAAAGAAATAAAGTACGTTGACCTAAGTAAATTGCTGGCTCGCAATTAACTCTAAACTTCATCCTATTTCCTATTTGTATATCTCAAAACAGCAAAAATGGATTTCAAATGAGCTGAGGAAGCTAACGGCTCTTATCTTGTAAATAAATGTAGGAACTCTTAACGTAATTCTGTAAAAATCTTTGTAAATAAATAAAAAAGAGAGAGCCTCGTATGGACCTGGGGTCAACATGAGGCTATCTACTAGGATGGACTAGCTACTCTAGGTACCTCTAATTTAGTCTAGATAATTGAAGATCGTGATAATATAACAGAAGGCTTTCTCGTTGCCCTCCTTTCCCTCTGGCCATCTTGTCGGCTAGTGAAATGATCCTATAAGTAAGTAGAGAACTATGTGTATTCAGGTATACACAAGTACAGTTGCAATTATCATACATAGCAGCATATGAGTAGAGAACCTAGGATAACGCAAAAAGTCAGAGTGACTTATTTCCATTGGGGTCCTTTTGTTATCGTATTAATAATATTACATTAATGTTAAAATCAAATATGGCAGATAAGAATTTATAAAAAAAAAATGGCACAAAACAAATTATACAAAATATTAAATAATTGATGATAAAGATAAAATAAGCAGAATACAAGAATTATGACAACATAAAAAATATGAAGAACACTAAATTTTAATAGATTTCTCTATGAAAAGCAATTATCAATCTACTGGAATTGCTGGAACATACACAAGGAATAAATTACAGAACGACTAGTAAAATTATGAATAATCACTGAATAACAATAAAACATAGAAGACAATGAATACATATATCAGAAATTAATAATCATCTCTAGGGAATGCATTTATTGCCTTAATAACAGATGTTGCTAGTGACTTGTCCCTCCATGGTGGGACAGCCAGGCAGGCATTACCAAATAGCAGTAAGTTGTGCCAGGATTTGTTGTTTGCAGGGGTATCGTTTCGCTGAGGTATCGTTGACTTTCTTCAAGAGGTCAGCGAATTTGCTAGCAGTTTGAGGGCGAGCTGCTTTGGGGATGTGTGTCAGCGTCCTGGTGGATGTTAATTTGATTGCATATTTTAGGTCCTCTGTAGAGGTGAAGTCACGGTGGCTGTCAACTGTCTGCTGGGAAGGGCTGTTGGGTGTTCCCACTTGTGTGTGCACGGATGTTGAGCTTTATGGGATTGAGTGCACACTCCCTGTGGCACACCTGACAGTTGCCCTGTGGATGAATTCCACGGCGTTGGCTCTGTCGTGGAAGTTCCTGGGAACCTGGCACATCTTGTGACATTACCGACATCGTGGGTATGGGAGGGCGCCAGCGTGGTGGCCTGGTGGGGCTTGAGGGGCGGTGAGGGAGAAAAGTGTCTTCTACAGTTGGGGTGTCGCTAGAAGTTGGGTGGGTGAGGCGGGGGAGTTGAATGGTGTAGGCACAAGTAGTGTGTATTATTATTATTATGTGAGCAAATTACCTGCAGGAGGTTTACAGGGTATTACCTGAATTATTACCTACAAGTAATTTGGGTGAGGTATGTGGGACTTAGTCACAGCAGGTTGCTGAACTGCCATTCCCTCGATGCCCACTCACACAAAAACCTAGACCTGATATTAAATTAATAATTACAATATTAAAACCAGCTACTCTGGTAAATTAAAGTTGTGTGGACTGTGTATGATTAGGCATGCTGGGTACACAATATAATTATTGGAAATTCGTATTACCACTTACCATTTAATTACTGGTTCATAATTATTGTTTTTTAGAAACACACCCTAACGCTACCAGTACAGCTAGAATTTACGATGGCCAATACAAAAACTACTGTACTTTATGGGTAAGCATCACTTAGCTAAGGTGTGTTTCTGGGAAGGATTGGAGTCCTCTATTTTTGCGTCCTTGTTACCGAATTGTAAGGATTTTTAACACTATCCCAATTCTTCAGCAGGAATGTGTCAGCAATTTCTAAATTACAGATTGAGGCCGATATACACTAAATGACCTTCGAGAACGCCTGATTACATTGCACAATTCAGACCAATGTTCACGCATTCAATTTCAATATGGCGTCTCTCCTGCGGCGTCACTCCCCCCAGCTGTTCTACTTGCCCACTCTCTCGAGATTTCTTCAAAGGGTCAAATTAGCATCACATTTTATTACACAATTATTGTATTGTTCAAATGAATTAAGGAAAATCCAAAATTTTCCACACTGCGGCCGGGAAATAATCATTGTTAAACGATTTAATTAAAATTATTTTTGTACTCCACCTTGCTTTACAATTTTTACACACTTTTATAATTAAAATTTTCAGAGAATGGGCTTTGGTATAAAGATAGGATACATTACATATTCGCACAATTCATTTTGTAACCTATCTCTACACCTAATTACATCATCACCAAAATATAGGCCTAATTTATCTATTATTGAACCTTTAACAAATTCTCCTTTTAACAATAATTTAATCTCAGCTTCGTGACAAGAAACACAGGTGGATTCTCATCACCAGGTATATGATCAAATGTCAACAAATACCAACCCAAACTCTTATATTTCTCTTGCATTTTATTAATTTCCGCGACTCTGTTTTGAATGTACACAATCTTACGGTTACCATTAAGAATCCATTGTAAGGACACTTCATTATCAGACCAAATCACAGTGCCACCAATGTTTATCTCCAGCAGTTTATCTCTTACATAATTAGCCAATTTGACATCGATGTAAATGGCTGTTAATTCCAACTGAGGCAATGTATGTGCTTTAATTGGAGCCACTTTAGCCTTAGACATGACAAAAGAAATAGAATTATTACACGGATTATAAGCGATTGCTCCATAAGCCAATTTTGAAGCATCGCAAAAATGTGTGATATATTATCACCATCTTGACTGGCTTCATTACTATGGAATTCCAACAGTGGTATCTTTACATAATCACCTATTAATTTTCCCCACTTTTTAATAAATTCTTTAGGTAATGTTTCATCCCAAGCACATTTAAGTATACATGCTTCTCGTATTGACAATTTCCCTCTTATTGTAAGGGGTGACAGTAAGTCTAGTGGATCAAAGCATTTGGAAACTTCAGCATGTAAAACTCTAAATCCATTTAATAGACATAACACAATTATTAGATTATAAGAATAACAAATATTTACTGTTCCATTTAGTTATTAATTATTAGAGCGAGGAAGCTTGCCATATATTACTTGGCCTCCTGCTGTTTTTTGAAGAGTAGTATAATAATCACTCCCTATTAGAAGACTTACTGGCCCCACCGAGTCACCATCTACATAGGAGGGTGTTAATTCTACACAATTTTGTGAAAGCCTGTCAGTGGCTTCACTAAACCCAATTGTTGAGATTTTCTGTGGGAGCCTATCAACTATAACTGCATTGATTCATTTTCTCTCATTGCCCAAGCCGATATTTACATACATACAACTGGGCCCTTTTATTTGACAGAAAACCAAATAACTTTAGATTTGTAGGATCCCCTTTTGCACTTTCATACCAATAAGGCAACTACATTTTATGAATGTGCGTTGAGATCCTTGTTCCATAATACAGTTACATTTTTTAATTTACGCCTTTTATCCTGAATTTTTACTTTCACCACGGGTAAGGCCACTTCAGCTATGCTATCCTCATTGACATTAGCTGCAATTTATACATTAGTAACTGCTGTTTCAGTGTTAACATCATTATCATCATCATCATTATTATGATTATCACAGTTATTATCATTATTATCATGAATGTCATTATTATTGTCACTATTATTATTATTTATACCTTTACACATTACTGCATGACGCCTTCCTTTGTGGCACTGATAGCAATTATTTAGTTTGGCATTACAATGCTTTACATTATGACTGCCTAAACATCTGATACATCTGTCAAGTACTTCTAACCTATCCACCTTAACATCCCATGATTCATAAACATTACAATTCTTGGAGAAACGATTACCCTTGCAAAAAAGACAATCCCTCTTTTGCTTGACTTGCCCATTAGTAACTTGACCACTCACTTTAAAGTACTTTTTCCTCTTAATTTGATGTGGAGAACCATTATTTTTGGCTCCTGCCAATTGATATGTGCCTACACAACCATTCTTATGGGATGATTATTGATGATTATTAACATTAGGATATTTTTTTTCCATTTGTGAGACCTGACAGATACATCATAGTCATCATGTGTTACATTCTTAGAATTATTTGGTTGGCCTGTCTGTAACTGAACAGTTAATTCTTGTAAACACAGTCTTGTTACCTCCAGAGAAAAATAACCTTTTTGGTATTTATTAGACAACCAGTCAATTTATTCTGTAAGACACCACTTAATATCCCGTCTGATTCACCCAAATCAAACCTATTACTCAAGGACTTCAGAGTGCTTTCTAATTTAGCTCTAAATTGTTGCAAATTATGGTAATTGTGTTCTGAAGTTCTTAAATTTAGCACAATATTTACTAGATCTAACCTACTTTATTCCTTATTACCATAGGTCACCTCCAACAAATCAACTGCCTCCAGGTAACTAGAATCTATATTTTGGAACCCTTGAATCAGGGAATAAGCATCGCTTCTGACCTGCCTTTTAGGATAAAATAATTTTGTGACATCTGCTAGGTCATTCTTCACATGTACAGCAGCCTTAAATACTGGCCAGAATTCCTCCCAGTTGTCTCCTGGACAAAATGTTGGTAGACATAACTCTGGGAGTTTAGACAAAGACCTGGCATTTACATTACTAGATTGGTCAACTGCAGCATTTAAACATTTTGATTTATGTAATACCTCACTTTTACATGGTAGTATTTTCCCTTCCAATTCGTAATATTGATTAATTAATAATTCCCATTCATTATCATCTGCACAATTCTCCAGCAGATCTCCTTCATATTCTTTGTAACACAATTTATATGACACATACCTATTCTCTAATGATTGCAAATGTAATTCTAAAATAACATTATCCTTAGTATCTTCCACCAATTCCAAGCGTTTATTATAAGCTATGGTCACATAACTTTTTTTGCATTTAATAATTCCTTCATAGACTTAAATCCCATGGATTTTCCCTGTGCATTAATCACATTAACCTCATCCATGGCTCTTTTGTATATTAGACACAATTAATAGTAAGAGATTCTCAGGTAAGATATATGGACCGTGCATTTTGTAACAGAGACAGAAAGGTCAGACAGAGAGTGTGCCTTCCTGGAGCTGGTGTTGATGACATAGTCAGCAGGTTGGATAATATTATGGCAGGTAATGGGAACAGGCCCATTATCTGTCTTAGTGCTGGAGGTAATGACATTGGGAAGGGCAGGAGAAAGGAGCTGCTGGATAAGTACAGGTAACCCATAGAAGTAGTTAGGTCTAAGGGAGGGCTCCCAGTCATATGTAGCATCTTGCCTAGAAAGGGAGTGGGCAATGAATGGATGTCTAGGGCAACTGGTATAAATTGCTGGCTAGACAAGTACTGCAAGGTACTTGCAATCCCATCCATTGATAACTGGGACCTATTCTTTGGCAAACGTGATATGTATACAAGGATGGGGTTCATCTCTCTGGGATGGAGTAGTTGCATTAGCCAGTTTGATTGGGAGGGCAATTGATGACTTCTCTAGGAATTTAAACTGATAGATTATAGAGGTATGGGTGTTTGTGGGAAACAATCAGGCTGCATCATTAGGATTAAAAACAGCAGTTATTACCGGGATACCTCAGAAGTATATTTAAAAGACAATATTCAAAATAAAGTTGCTAGTAATGGCTAATCAATTGATCAACAAACAAAGAGAGACAGCTGAGGGCAACGAGTGACTAGCTCCCTTAAGGTTTACTATACAAATAGTAGGAGTCTAAGAAATAAGATAGATGAGCTAAGATTACTTGCAAGTGTAGGTAATATAGATCTTATTGGTATAACAGAGACCTGGTTCAACTTGAAAGATAGAGAAATGCCTTCTGAATGCAACATACAGGGTTATAAACTATTCCTCACTGATAGGGTCAACAGGAAGGGTGGTGGAATGGCGATGTATGTCAAAGACAATTTAAATTGTTGTCTTAGACATGATATAAGATTAGAAACATCGAACACAGAATCTGTTTGGCTGCAGTTTCTCGAGGGACGTGACAAATTAATTTTGGGAGTGATTTATAGGCCCCCAAACCTTGATAGGGATTGCAGTAAGCTGTTATGGGACGAAATTCATAAGGCATCTAGATATGAAAATGTTGTGATAATGGGAGATGTTAACTTTAGACAAATTGATTGGAACTATATGACAGGAAACCTTGAGTCTAGTGACTTTCTTGATACAGTTCAGGATTGCTTTTTAGAACAGGTTGTGACAGAACCAACTAGAGGAAACAATCTGTTTGACTTGGTTCTTGCCAACAAAGATTCACTAATTAATAATCTTGAGGTTAATGATGAGGTTGGGGAAAGTGATCACAAATCACTTAGTTTCAATATATCATGGAATTACCAAGATAACTGCAATCAAATCTCTGTCCCAGATTTTAGCTTGGCCGACTTCATGGGATTGAAAAATTACCTGGTTGGGCTAAATTGGGATGTCCTGACTATGGGTCAGGTAGGTGATCTTGGTTGCCAATATGACGTTTTCCAGAGCATACTTCTAGCTGCCCAGACAACTTTTGTTCCGAGTAGGGACATTAGATCTAACAAAAATGATCCCAAATGGATGAACAATAGATTAAAACATCTCATTGGTCAAAAGAGAGGCATATATAGGCGTATCAAAAGAGGGGATGGGCAGTTAAGAAATCAATATATTCAATTAAAGAGAGAAATAAAGAAAGGAATAAGAAAAACAAAAAGGGATTATGAGGCTAAAGTCGCAAGGGATTCAAAGACTAACCCAAAAGGGTTCTTTCAGGTATACAGAAGTAAGATTAGGGACGAAATTGGCCCACTTAAGAGTAACTCTGGTCAGATCACTGATAGTGATAAGGATATGTGTGAAATTCTCAATACCTACTTCCTCTCAGTTTTCACCCAGGAAGATACTAGCGATATTCCTGAAATAAAAGATTATGTAGAACAGGGCGATGATAAACTATCCACGATTGCGGTAACTAGTGACATGGTCCTCAGACAAATAGAGAAACTAAAACCTAACAAATCCCCAGGCCCTGATGAACTGTTTGCAAGGGTTTTAAAGGAATGTAAAGAGGAACTTAGCATACCTTTGGCTAATCTTTTTAACATATCACTACAAAGTGGCATAGTGCCTGATAAGTGGAAAATGGCAAATGTAATACCTATTTACAAGGCAGGTGACAAGTCCTTGGCTTCGAACTATAGACCAGTAAGCCTTACTTCCATAGTGGGAAAATTTATGGAATCAATAATTGGCGAAGCAATTCGTAGTCATCTTGATAGGCACAGATTGATTAATGAATCTCAACATTGTTTCACAAAGGGGCGTTCCTGTCTTACGAATTTACTAACTTTTCTCACTAAGGTGTTTAAGGAGGTAGACCATGGTAATGAATATGATATTGTGTATATGGAATTCAGTAAAGCTTTCGATAGTGTTCCACACCAGAGACTATTGAGGAAACTTAAGGCACGCGGAATAGGAGGAGAAATTTTTTCCTGGGTAGAGGCATGGCTGACAAATAGGCAGCAGAGAATTTGCATAAATGGGGAGAAATCAGAATGGGGGCACGTCACAAGCGGTGTTTCTCAGGGGTCAGTGTTGGGCCCGTTGTTGTTCACAATTTTCATAAACGACATAGATGAGGGAATAAATAGCGACATAAGCAAATTTGCTGATGACACCAAAAAAGGCCGTTCAATTCATTCTAATGAGGACACTAGAGCACTCCAGGATGATTTGAATATACTGATACAATGGTCGGAGAAGTGGCAGATGCAGTTTAATATTGACAAATGCAAAGTTCTAAATGTTTGACAGTTAAATAACCATGCCACATATAAACTAAATAATGTGGATCTTATTACTACTTATTGCGAAAAGGATTTAGGAGTTCTGGTTAGCAGTAATCTAAAACCAAGACAACAGTGCATTAGTGTTCGCAATAAAGCTAACAGAATTCTTGGCTTCATATCTAGAAGTATAAATAATAGAAGTCCTCAGGCTGTTGTTCAACTCTACATATCCTTGGTTAGGCCTCATTTAGACTATGCTGCTCAGTTCTGGTCACCGTATTACAGAATGGATATAAATGCTCTGGAAAACGTACAGAGGAGGATGACAAAGATGATCCCATGTATCGGAAATCTTCCCTATGAGGATAGACTGAGGGCCCTGAATCTGCACTCTCTCGAAAGGAGTAGAATTACGGGGTATATGATCGAGGTGTATAAATGGAAAACAGGAATAAATAAAGGGGATGTAAATAGCGTGCTGAAGATTTCCAGCCAAGACAGGACTCGCAGCAATGGTTTCAAGTTGGAAAAATTCAGATTCAGGAAGGATATAGGAAAGCACTGGTTTGGTAATAGAGTTGTGGATGAGTGGAACAAACTCTCGAGTACAGATATTGAGACTAAAACGTTGTGTAGTTTTAAAAATAGGTTAGATAAATATATGAGTGGGTGTGGGCAGGTGTGAGTTGGACCTGACTAGCTTGTGTTGCTGGGTCTGGTGCCGTGTTCTTTCCTTGAGTGGAGGTGACCAGCCTGGGTGGGTCATTGGGCTAATCCGGGGGAGAGGGGTCATTGAGCTAATCCGGGGGGGGGGATATGGACCTGTTCCGCATGGGTCAGTAGGCCTGTTGCAGTGCTCTTTCTTTCGTATGTTATGTTCTTATGTTCTTAATGAACACTGGTTATACAAATTATACAATGAGACACTGGTATAATTATTACAATATGCACCAAATATCCTTGCCAAATATTTCCTGGCTTAGCAAATTAATTATAATAATAATAATAATAATAATAATAATAATAATAATAATAATAATAATAATAATGGTAATAATAATAATAATAATAATAATAATAATAATAATTATTATTATTATTATTATTATTTTATTATTTTTATTATTATTATTATTATTATTATTATTATTATTATTATTATTAGAATTATAAAAAAGACAATTATGATTCCTAGCCCTAACTTTGCTTAGCAAATTAACAGTTATAGCAATTACAATCCTCGCCTCACTGGGTTTAGCAAATAATTTATGTAAATACTCAAATACATTATTATTACAAATGTGCAAGAAATACAATTCAAGCCCCACTGGGCATGCAAATCCAACTAACTGTGGCAACTATAATCCACTACACAAACACCATTAATTATTTCTAATTATATATGAACCCAACAATCCCTTTCTATCTATCAAATCATTAAATTAAATAAAATTTTCATTGGTTACATATCCGATTCGATGGACTAAAGGCTTATGTGAATTATTATTTTATGTGAGCAAATTACGTGCAGGAGGTTGAGAGGTTTACCTGAATTATTACCTGCAAGTAATTTGGGTGAGGTAAGTGGGAGTTAGTCACAGCAGGTCGCCGAACTGTCACTCCCTCAATGCCCATTCCCTACCACTCTCATAAAACGCTAGACCTGACATTAAATTAATAATTACAATATTAAAACCAGCTACTCTGGTAAATTAAAGTTGTGTGGTCTGTATATGATTAGGCTTGCTGGGTTAACAGAATGTAATTTTTGGACATATATTATAACAGCGTTATTAGAAAGGAATTTTGTATTGCCACTTACCATTTAATTACTGGATTACAATTATTAATTTTTGGAAACACACCCTAATGCTATCACTACAGCTAGAATTTATGATGGCCAATGCAAAAACTACTATACATTATGGTATGCATCACTTAGCTATGGTGTATTATTGGGAAGGATTGGAATCCTCTATTTTTCTGTCCTTGTTGCCGAATTGTATGGGTTTTCCACATTAATTATCCCAAATCTTCAGCAATTTCTAAATTACGGATTGAGGCCGATGTACACCAGTTGACCTACGAGAACACCTGATTACATTGCAAAATTCAGACAAGTGTTCACACATTCAATTTCAATATGGCGTCTCTCGTGTGGCGTCACTCCCCCCGGCTGTTCTACCTCCCCACTCTCTGGAAATTTCTCGAAAGTTTCAAATCAGCATCATATTTTATTACATAATTATTGTATTATTCAAATTTACATATACTGAATTTACGAAAATCTAAAATTTCCACAAGTAGTTTGGTGTGGAATGCTTGGAGTGAGGGGTTATGGGAGGTGCGGGAGGGTCACTGTACACTACACGCGGTACAAGCACAGGAAGAAGGGCGAGGGGCAGTCACTGTACACTACACGCGGTGCAAGCACAGGAAGAAGGGTGAGTGGCAGTCACTGTATACTACACGCGGTGCAAGCACAGGAAGAAGGGCGAGGGGCAGTCACTGTACACTACACGCGGTGCAAGCACAGGAAGAAGGGTGAGTGGCAGTCACTGTATACTACACGCGGTGCAAGCACAGGAAGAAGGGTGAGTGGCAGTCACTGTATACTACACGCGGTGAAAGCACAGGAAGAGGGGTGAGGGGCAGTCACTGTACACTACACGCGGTGTAAGCACAGGAAGAAGAGTGAGGGGCAGTCACTGTACACTACACGCGGTGCAAGCACAGGAAGAAGGGTGAGGGGCAGTCACTGTACACTACACATGGATTGCACATTGTTGTTCACACTGTCTTGCTTACAATAAACACAACATTTATTTGTTTCCCATATGCATTATATAATATGTGGGTATGTGCACTGCTTAAAACCAGTGTGTTCTCTCATCTTTACCTACACACCCTGCCTCTTTCCCCTCCCTCGTGGCGTGGGGAAGGAGACACTGAATAATCCCTACCTCGTTACTCTCAACACCACATGCTTCCCACATCATATGCCTCTAATTATTCAATGCATCGACACATATTCCTTTTTAAGCGAACTGGAAGAATGGCACCTGTGCTGGAGGTAAATGTGTTTATGGAGGCGTCTCGAAGTTTGTGTATACGTGGCTGGCACCAACATATGGTAAAACATTTATAGATATTTAAAAAGAAAAGGTGGAAGTATACTATGATTTTTACTGCTGGATAAAATTAATGTCACTGTCACTGTTGTTAATACTTCTGCTACTCCCTCTATCATGCTCTATGAGCTCATTAAAGTTACTTTTGCACCTACAGTTTATAATCAGGCTATGCGGCGTATCACTGCAATATCGCGCCGAAGATGTGAAAGATATTTATTGTGGTTCCTATCGATGAAATTTAAGATTTGTCCTTACTATCGAATTACCATCCAATCAGTCTGATCAAAATTGGTGGCAAAATATTAGAATAATAATAATAATAATAATAATAATAATAATAATAATAATAATAATAATAATAATAATAATAATATTATTATTATTATTATTATTATTATTATTATTATTATTATTAATATCTTTATTTCTACAAGTACGTGTGTATGGTATACAGGCTTAGCTGACATCAGTGACATACTACTGTATAGAGCATTTCGAGTAAATTAAGTCAATTTTGTCCCAGGATGCGACCCACACCAGTCGACTAACATCCAGGTACCGATTTTATTGATGGATGAACAAGGACAACATGTGTAAGGAAACACGCCTAATATTTCCACCCTTGCCGGGAACTGAACCACGAACCCTCAGAGTGTGAAGTTAGAGCTTTATCTACCAGGCCACGGGTCACCCAAATAATGAACAATTAGAAGCCATCTTGGTGAACTTAATCAATTAATCATTCGCAATAAAGATTCCCAAGGGATCGGTCTTGCCCAGTAGACTTCAGTTTTTTCTTCAACACAGTATATGAAGAGGTGAGCCATGTTCAACAATATATAGCTGTTTACCTGGACTTCAGTAAGGCTTTTCGTGGAACTCCACACATAAAATTGTTGAAGAAAGTGGCAACACAGAATTGAAGAAAACTTTTCTCATGAATTGAGGCATGGCTGACTAATAAGCAGCAGAAAATTTGCACAAATGGGGTGGAATGAGAATGAGGACCCATCCCAGCGTATAATTTACATTGTTTACATTGTGAGTTCTGCATGCATATTTATGCACAAGGACTCTATTACGTAGATTATGTAATCATTGTTTGTTGCACGTTCCACACGGGATCTTGTAGACGCCTGCTTCAGTGCTGTGGTGATTTTTGTTTTTTGATTTCGTTAATTCATGAAAGGGATTAACTGGAGAGCCAAGGTTACACTGGTGGCCAGGATGACGATGATTTCTTGTTTGTTATCTTTGTTTTTTTCTCAGGTTTGTTGAGAATGTCCTGTCGTTTGGAGTCAAGGGTGAAGTAGATGGGATGTTGCAGCTTCTTAAAAATGGATCTGATAAGAAGAATTTCGCCAACATAATGTAGTCAACTAACATAGGATGAGAATATATTTGCAAACCTTAACCATAATTATGGATAACAGTAGATAGTTCTTACTCAAGATTAATGTAGATACTCCTCATCAGGTAGCTCTAGTGCGGACTTAGCAATTTTCTGTTGTCTTCTTTTTCCTTGTTCTCCCTTGTACTTCACTGATACTATTTCCATTCTATATTTTTTATCTGTAGAGATACTATTCAAATTTATCTTTATGCATGATTTCATGAGGTTGATAAAGTATGGTATGGTATTAATAGATTAATGTGGAGATGTTAGGTGACAGCAGCTAGCTTTACGTTCCTTGTTTTTGTCTGTTAGGTCTTTCAGTAAGATTGATGGCAAGAACGGGGAAGGGAAGGACTGAGGTACGATAGAACACAGACAAAGTTGCTGCCTAACCTCTTTGAGTGGGTTTTAAGAGAGAAGTTTTTTTTACTTAGTGACGAGCGTTTAAGGTCTTCCTTCTGCTGATGTCAGAAATCCTGTTAATGTCTCCTGAGTGGCGTAGATAAGCGTTACTAATGATGTTCAGGAATTCAGAGATTTAGATGGATGTTTGGAAAGAAGTCGTGCACGTTGGCGTGGTGTGTACTGATACCTGATGGAATGGTCTCATTGGAATATAAATTTAAAGTTTTAAGGAGAGCGTACCTACTAGCTGCTTTCGTGATGCTGGGGACGAGGAAGTAGAGTTTCTTACCTGGTTTGGGGCCCTTTAAAATCATGCGGGCGTCAGATAAATTGTTATTGGTGGCTCCCTCAAGTACACTGGTTGTGTGAGTCTTGTATGTGTTGGTATCTTGGAGAAGACACTAACACATGATGTTGCAGTTATTTGCTAAATTCTCCAGAGCTTTAATGTATGTGCTGGGCAATATTAGATGAGTTCACTGTATGTTTCTGTAAGAATTCCCTTTACTGAACCTTTCTTGAAATCCATTTTCCTGACATTGAAGTTCATAGTTTTAGTTCAAGCAGCCTTCAGTGCCACCAGTGAGCTTGGAAAGTTAATGATGAATTAGACACTTGTGCAGCATCTGGGTATCTATATTCTCTAAACTTTTCACCAATCAGTGGCTTTATCAATACAATACAGAAGACTGTACAATACTGATAAAATCACTGGTTGGAGAAACGTCTACAGAATAAAAATACACTGACGTTGCACATGTGTCTAATTTATCATCTGGTCGGTATAATACATTATTGACATACGTTTTAAAGATCACAGTGAAGAAGAGGCTGTTATTGGGACAATGTTTCAATGGTAAAGCTGTACATAGAGCGAAACATGGTTCCAGTGAAGCTAGTTCTGTAACGCAGATTTTCCTTATTACAGGAGGGAGAGTGAAACCATGAGGTAAACACATGCCAGAACACAAACATAATCCACACTAAATTAGTCATGTAATATTAAATCTTAAATCTGATTGCAGAATGAACTTCAAATGAAAATAGATAAAACCAGTAAGAAGAGAGAGGATACATCCGCCAAGAACGTCGTCACCACCAGCACAGACTCCACTACTACCTCCAACACCACCACCATCACCACCACCATCAGTGACACCATCAAGGCACCACTGAGGCTCGAGGCACCGCCGGGCAGCCTCACTACCACAACTAAAACACCGCCGGAAAGTCTCCTAAATGGAGACATCGTTGTCAGGTTGGTACAGTGACAGCAGTAACAAACGTCAATATTTTACGAAATAAACTGAAAATAATTATTGCTTCTGTTATTGTTATTCTTCTTCTTCCTCTTCTTCTTCTTCTTCTTCTTCTTATTATTATTATTATTATTATTATTATTATAAGAAAAAGCATTAAATATTGAAATCTGTTAATAATTATCATGGGTGTTAAAGAGAGGACTTGAGCTAAGTTTAAGGTAGTCAGGAAAATAAACATTAATATTTTAGGGAAATACTAAGCCTCAGAAGATGCCACAACACCTGGGATGTGATACAGGAAGGTGATGATAGCCACAGTTGCCTGGATTAACAGTGAATCACAAGTACCGTAATATTTACAGTAACCTCAAAGCTTGTATCTCCTCTATATTACACCTGTATTAAACCAAGTAAACAATAATTAAAGACGAAAATACAACGAAATAAACTACAACATATTGATCATTTTAGAAGTTTAAAAGATAGAAAGATGTACGTACGACAATATTATCTCCTTCTCTGGCTTAGTAGTGTATGATCAGTATCAGCAGTAACATTAGTATAACGCTGCTAGGCTCAGTGTTCTATGATCAGTACCAGCAGTAACACTGGTATAACCCTGCTAGGCTCAGTGTTCTATGATCAGTACCAGCAGTAACACTGGTATAACCCTGCTAGGCTCAGTGTTCTATGATCAGTATCAGCAGTAACATTGGTATAACGCTGCTAGGCTCAGTGTTCTATGATCAGCACCAGCAGTAACATTGGTATAACGCTGCTAGGCTCAGTGTTCTATGATCAGCACCAACAGTAACACTGGTATAACGCTGCTAGGCTCAGTGTTCTATGATCAGTACCAGCAGTAACACTGGTATAACCCTGCTAGGCTCAGTGTTCTATGATCAGTATCAGCAGTAACATTGGTATAACGCTGCTAGGCTCAGTGTTCTATGATCAGCACCAGCAGTAACATTGGTATAACGCTGCTAGGCTCAGTGTTCTATGATCAGCACCAACAGTAACACTGGTATAACGCTGCTAGGCTCAGTGTTCTATGATCAGCACCAACAGTAACACTGGTATAACGCTGCTAGGCTCAGTGTTCTATGATCAGCACCAGCAGTAACACTGGTATAACGCTGGTAGGCTCAGTGTTCTATGATCAGCACCAGCAGTAACACTGGTATAACGCTGCTAGGCTCAGTGTTCTATGATCAGCACCAGCAGTAACACTGGTATAACGCTGCTAAGCTCAGTGTTCTATGATCAGTACCAGCAGTAACACTGGTATAACGCTGCTAGGCTCAGTGTTCTATGATCAGCACCAGCAGTAACACTGGTATAACGCTGCTAAGCTCAATGTTCTATGATCAGTACCAACAGTAACACTGGTATAACCCTGCTAGGCTCAGTGTTCTATGATCAGTATCAGCAGTAACACTGGTATAACGCTGCTAAGCTCAGTGTTCTATAAGCAGCACCAGCATTAACACTGGTATAACGCTGCTAGGCTCAGTGTTCTAAGATCAGTACCAACAGTAACACTGGTATAACGCTGCTAGACTCAGTGTTCTATGATCAGCACCAGCAGTAACACTGGTATAACGCTGCTAGGCTCAGTGTTCTATGATCAGTGCCAAGAGTAACACTGGTATAACCCTGCTAGGCTCAGTGTTCTATGATCAGTACCAGCAGTAACACTGGTATAACGCTGATAGGCTCAGTGTTCTATAAGCAGCACCAGCATTAACACTGGTATAACGCTGCTTGGCTCAATGTTCTAAGATCAGTACCAGCAGTAACACTGGTATAACGCTGCTAGGCTCAGTGTTCTATGATCAGTACCAACAGTAACACTGGTATAATCCTGCTAGGCTCAGTGTTCTATGATCAGTACCAGCAGTAGCACTGGTATAACGCTGTTAGGCTCAGTGTTCTATAATCAGCACCAGCAGTAACAGTGGTATAACGCTGCTTGGCTCAATGTTCTAAGATCAGTACCAGCAGTAACACTGGTATAACGCTGCTAGGCTCTGTGTTCTAAGATCAGTACCAACAGTAACACTGGTATAACCCTGCTAGGCTCAGTGTTTTATGACCAGTACCAGCAGTAACACTGGTATAACCCTCCCAGGCTCAATGTTCTATGATCAGTACCAGCAGCAACACTGGTATAACCCTGCTAGGCTCAGTGTTCTATGATCAGTACCAACAGTAACACTGGTATAACCCTGCTAGGCTAAGTGTTCTAAGATCAGTACCAGCTGTAACACTGGTAAAACCCTGCTAGGCACTGTGGTCTATGATCAGCACCAGGAGTAACACTTGTATAACGCTACCAGGCACAGTGTTCTATGATCAGTACCAACAGTAACTCTGGTATAACCCTGTTAGGCTCAGTGCTCTATGATCAGTACTAGCAGTAACACTAGTATAACCCTGCTAGGCTCAGTCTTCTATGATCAGCACCAGCAGTAAGACTGCTATAACTCTGCTGGGCTCAGTGTTCTGTGATTAGTACCTGCATTAACACTGATATAACCCTGTCAGGATCATTTTTCTATGATCAGTACCAGCAGTAACACTGATATAACCCTGTTAGGCTCAGTGTTCTATGATCAGTACCTGCAGTAACGCTGGTATAACCCTGCTAGGCTCAGTGTTCTATAATCGGCACCAGCAGTAACACTTGTATGACCCTGCTAGGCTCAGTGTTCAATGATCAGTACCAGCAGTAACACTGCTAGGCTCAGTGTTCCATGATCAGTACCAGCAGTAACACTAGTACAACACTGCTTTGTTCAGTGTTCTATGATCAGTACCAGCAGTAACACTGGTACAACACTGCTTTGCTCAGTGTTGTATGATCAACACAAGCAGGTAAATACCATCATCATAAAACTGTATTGCGCCAGAAGCACTTACGATCAAAAACATTTATACTCATTTTTCTTTGCACATTTGTGTTTCTATATATTTTTGTTGCCCTTCTATTTTGTTGTTCCATTCTTCCCTCCAATTATCAATAATTGTGAAGGCTTACTCAGCCCTGTAATATCTTAAGTAGGTCTCACCAAGGCTGGCTCCTCCTTAGGAAAATTAATGAATAAAAAAAAATTAAAATACAAATATAAACACTTGATTGTTATAATTGAAAATATAAAACATTTAAATATGAACTTTTATCCTACGTGAAGGAGATATGAAAAATGAAATAAAAAAAATGACATTTGAATTCAACGCTGATATGTACAGTTAGACTGTGGTGTCTGGTTGATGTTGACACTGCGCACTGTAGAAATTGTAGGGGTTGCTGATGATGTGGGGGACAGGGGTCACAGCTGTTGAGTGACAACCCAACGACTAGTTCGTCACAGTGTCTCTAGCCTTGAATAATCAGTCAAGATGATAGGAACGCAGGTCTTTCACCACTACAAAGATGAGGGGTAGTTGCCTGGGGTTGGCTATACTCAGATATGTAGATAAAAAGTGACGTCCCAGAACTCATGTGAAGTTTGTATCCTTCAACATTATTTTTGTAGTTGCCAGATGACCCAAGCTGACTTTCCAAGCTTGAAAGAGACAAAAGTTAACCACTGCTTGAGAAATCACTCTCCATGATAAATAAAGCATTTAATAGAATGGTGAGGATTTAAAAGCCAAACATGGAAATCAAGGCAGAATGAACTACGTATTAGAATTGGTTAAAAGTGAAGTTTTTAACCAATACATCCACTAAAATAGGAGCAGAGGCTTTTACTTACAGTTGTGCTGGGAGCTGTGAGTCAAGTGATTATCCATTTGGTTGGAGCCCCACACGTCACCTTTCCGGGTGGAGAAAAGGGGGGGGGGGGTAGCGGGAGCTAAACACTGGCCCTACCTTAACAAGCAGATTGGCAATCAAACTATCGTCACCATATACTCGCTTGCTACTCCTATCTGTTGAACTCTTCCCTCACACTCCCCCATACCAAGACTTATAGTCAAGGAGTATAAGAAGAATGTGCGAGGAAAAAGTTCTAAACCGGGAAAGTCGCGTAAGGTACCAAATCTTCTACTGACTGTCACGACTTAATCAGTCAGAGAAATAATTGGATGAGCCATTGATATACACAATATGAAACTTAAATGCTTGGAGTGCCAATGTCCACCTCAAGAGGCGACTGTTGGTTTCCCTTAAAATTTCTAGGTATATCAAAGGTTTGTGATCGGTCTCTAAAATGAATCTTTTCCCAGTAAATAAAATTTAAGTTTGGAAATACCCCACACAAGGGCTAAACATCCCTTCTGTATGGTGGAGTATCTCGTTTCTGCAGGAGGGAAGTTTTAGATTTAATAAATATACAGAAAATAGGAGTGTGTGTGTGTATTTTGTGCAGTAAGCACCTGACACCTATTTCAAGAACTATACTTTTTTGTAACCTATGAGTACATGCTTGACCAAAAATAAGTGTGCTTGAGTTTGTGCCACGTCTTACGATAGGCCAAGTGTTTGGTCACCGACAAATCATGAGCCATTTGAAGAACAGTCTCCCGGCATGGTTTAGGAACAACAAGGAGGGAATAATCTATCACTGAAGAATGAGATTTAAATACAGATTTATATAAGGTACCATTAATATATTCAAACTTATGTGATACGTATCTCCCGTGGATAACTTTGTTGTTAAAAGCATGATTATGACAATCCCGATGTGAAGGGCAATCCTGCTGTAAAATGACAAAGTCATCCTTGGACATAAAATCTGGGAAAATGAAAGGACTTATGGTGGGAGAAGAGGAGGTAGGTGAAGCCGGGGTTATGGTCTGAGCCCAAGTCAAGACATTGAGAGTGCCGGAGGCAATACCCTTACTTTCACCTGACGAGTGGACATGTGATCCTGCTACTTCACTATCGAGAGCAGTATCATCTGTTTCTACCCCCAAATGAACCATATGAGACAATGCAGCTTCCGGTGCGGAATTGTTAAGGGGCTTATTTAAATTGCAAAGAAGAGGAGCTGGAAAACTTGGGTCCACGGGTGGTGATGAAAGATCCGCCCCCGAAGGAAGAATGGCACATTTAACGTTACCCACTATTATAGAACAAGTAGTAATTGGGGCTAGTACCGCATTAGTCCAACATGTGAACCATTTAGTTTTCAAGTAACAACGTATTGTAGGAAAAGTATTTTCACGACCCAAGTAGTCTGAAAGAATAGAGGACACACGAGAGGTTTTAAAGTTAGGGAACAGTTTGTCCGAAATTACGATGCACGTACATCCAGTGTCACGAAATATGGCTGAGACTTTTATACCATTAACTGTTCCTGAACAGAAGGGTGTTTGGTCATTACCATCAAAAAAACATCTGTCAACTTTCTCTATTTTTTTGGAAGGACAACCTGGACGTTTATGTTCAGTACCACCACACTGATGACATGTTGGTATAATAGCTGATTTGTTTTCTACTGTAGGCTTCTTAACCTTTGGTTCAGGTGAACCATTGCCCTTAGGAATCGATCCCTTTAGGTCTTTATAGGAATTGTGAGCCTCAGCATACAAGTCAGCGGCCTAATCAACTTCCTCAGCTTTAATCAGGTTACGTTCTCTAATGAATGTTTGTATCTGGTGGGGAAGAGCTGTCAGGAACTGGTCAGCAACCATGAAATCTCTAAGAGATTCATAACTGTGATCAATTCCTGAGCTCTCTATCCAAAAGTCGAACAAACGAAAGAGTGTTACCTGTAACTGCTGAAAGTTTTGGCCATGCTGTAAGGTGACATACCTGAAATCTTTCCTATAAGAATTTGTGGTCTTTTGGTTTGCTTTAAGGATTGCCTTCTTAAGTATGTTATAATTACATATGATATCCTGCAACAAAGTTGCATAGATATTCAAAGCTGTACCGGAAAATAACATACCTAACCTGGTAGCTCAGGTGTCAGCTGGCCATTCACAGAGGGTAGCGGTATTTTCAAACCTAATAATGTATGAAGTTAGGTCTTCCCCCTCTGTCAAGGGAGGTAAATTAGGTGTTGCATTATGTTGACTAGCTGTATGATGTTCAATTACTCCTTCCTCTAATTGCCATTGTGAAAAAGTTAACTTTTTATCTTTCTGTCTCTCTCACAACTCATTCTCTCTAGCTTTTTCCTCACGTTTTCTAGCTTTTTCCTAAAGTTCTCTATCTTTTGCTCTTTCCTCAAGTTCTCTTAATTTAAATTGTTCCTCACGTATTTTAGCTCTCTCCTCATGATCAAGTCTATCACGCTCCTTTTTGTCTTCTCTCTATCTTTCTATTCTTTCTCTTTAAATTCTTTCCTGGATCTTAGTGATAATGAAAGCTTCTAAAATTTTCCCCTTTATTCCTAACTTACTCCCAGTGTTCATCCAAAATTGGTATTCCTCCATGCTTGCAAGAATAACTTAAACTACCAGGGGAAAATGAAACAGATATATCAAAGAAAATGGTGGGTTCAATTCCTGCTCCACTCAAACTGTAAATAAATCGGAGGGTTCGATCCCTGCTTCGATTAAACAGTATGTATCAAAGAAAACGGAGGGTTCTATGCCGGCTCCGACCAAACAGTAAGTTGAATGGGGTCACTTGACTATCCAATCTTCTCACCAACAAATCAAGAGTGTCCTACAACAGTTCCCTTGATATAATAAATATAACTCAATGAAACAGCTTGTCACTGGAAAGTCTCGGGTCCCTAGAGTCTATTCCTCCAAATCGTTTAAAGCTCAAAAACATAGGTGGCAGAATTAACTAGTATATCCTGCCTTGACTTGACTTACAATAAATTGAGACTATAACAATCACCAAATCTTTTAAATACCTGTACTGTAGTCCTACCATAGAGAATGATCACTTATGGCTGGTGGTAGCCGTCTGTGGTATGCAGCTATGAAGGTCCAATGGTAAATTCGAGATGGAGTTCAAACTTGATTCAGTCGAGTAATTCTGGCAAGGTCGCCGCTTGTGAAGGCTTACTCAACCCTGTAAAATCTTTAGTAGGTCTTACCAAGGCTGGCTCCTCCTTAGGTAAAATTAATGAATAGAAAAAGAAACATACAAATATAAACACTTTATTGTTATAATTGAAAATATAAAACATTTAAATATGAACTTTTATCCTACGTGAAAGAGAAATGAAATATTAAATAAAAAAATTATATTTGAATTCAACACTAATATGTACAGTTAGACTGTGGTGTCTGGTTGATGTTGACACTGCGCACTGTAGAAATTGTAGCGGTTGCTGATGATGTGGGAGAAAGGGGTCACAGCTGTTGAGTGACAACCCAACGACTAGTTCGTCACAGTGTCTCTAGCCTTGAATAATCCGTCAAGATGATAGGAACGCAGGTCTTTCACCACTACAAAGATGAGGGGTAGTTGCCTGGGATTGGCTACACTCAGATATGTAGATAAAAAGTGACGTCCCAGAACTCATGTGAAGTTTGTCTCCTTCAACACTACTTCTGTGGTTGCCAGATGACCCAAGCTGACATTCCAAGGTAGAAAGAGACAAAAGTTAACCACTGCTTGAGAAATCACTCTCCATGATAAGTAAAGCATTTAAAAGAATGGTGAGGATTTAAAAACAAAACATGGAAATCAAGGCAGAATGAACTACGTCTTAGAATTGGTTAAAAGTGAAGTTTTTAACCAATACATCCACTAAAATAGGAGCAGAGGCTTTTACTTACAGTTGTGCTGGGAGCTGTGAGTCAAGTGATTATCCATTTGGTTGGAGCCCCACACGTCACCTTTCCCGGTGGAGAAAGGGGGGGGGGGGTAACGGGAGCTAAACACTGGCCCTACCTTAACAAGCAGACTGGCAATCAAACTATTGTCGCCATATACTCGCTCGCTACTCCAATTTGTTGAACTTTTCCCTAACAATCATTGTCCCAGAGCTCAATCACTAGCGCACTCAACTCACACACTGAGATCCAGGGGTCGATCCCCGGTTTGGTTGGAAACATCAGAACATGTTTCCTTAAGGCATCTGCTGTCCCTATTCACCTATCAGTAAAATAGGTACTTGGGTGTTAGTCGACTGGTGTGGGTCGCATCCTGGGACAAAATTGACCTAATTTGCCCCTTTGTTATGCTTTGCAAATAAGGGGCTTTCTATATCTTAGTATGTCATTGATGTCAACTAGGCTTATGTATCTTGTACATGTACTTGTAGAATTAAGGATTGTTATTATTATTATTATTATTATTATTATTATTATTATTATTATTATTATTATTATTATTATTATTATTATTATTCTTACTTAGTTCATCCTGTCACTCTTTCCACTATCAGTATTCTGTAAATTAATTTGTAAATGCTTCCCCTAATTTCTGAAGTTTAGGAATGATATTTCCTTGATTTCAGGTTAGTTTAATTTAGCTTAGGTTGGGTATGGTTTGGCTAGATTAGATTAGGCTAGGTTGGGTTGGATTAGGTTAGGTTCGATTAGCCTAAGCAAGTTTTGGTTAGGTTAGGTCTAGGCTGGGTTAGGTTAGGTAGGATTAAGTTAAGACAGGTAGGATTAGGTTAAGGTAAGCTGATTTTTTTTAGGCTAGGTTGGATCAGGTTAGGTTAGGTTGGCTTGGGTTAAGCTAGGTTGGGTTAGGCTATGCTAGGTTGGGTTAGGCTACGCTAGATTAAGCTAGGGTGGGTTAGGTTAGGCTAGGTTGCACTAGGTTAAGTTAAGTTTGATTAGGCTAAGCTAGGATGGGTTAGGTTAGACTAGGCTGGATTAGGTTAAGCTATGTTGGGCTACTTTAGGTTAGGTTGAATTGGGTTAGATTAGTGTGGTTTATGTTAGGCTGGGTTAGGTTACGTAAACCTATAAGAATGTAAATTTAACCACAGGTAAATTAAAACTAGGCCGCAACACGTCTGTCATGGATGTGATGAGCGTGGCCAGGGAACGATCAAATCTGCTCTTGTCATAACTGTAACCTTAATTTTTAAAAGGGTAGACCGGTAAGGCCTCGGTCAAATGACCAACAGCTCCAGCTGCGGGTCAACGTATAACTAAGACCCGTGTCAGGAAACACTTTTCCTGTTTCCTAACAAATCTTACCTGGTGGTAGAAGTGCGAGTTACTCTCCTGTACTACTACTCATGTCCTTGCTTCTTCCTTTTGTATCAGACGTAGTCTGCCGGGTCGAACTGGGCGAGGGGATCCCCGGCTGGTACGTTCCCTTGACCTGGAGCTGCTGGAGGAGGAGGCTCACAACACACGCAGGATGCTGGAGGAAGAGCGAGCCAAGAATATGTATCTCACCTCGCTTGTGGAGGATCTAAAGAGGTGAGGCTAATTCCAGACTTACATAATATCCTGAAGGAAAAGGAATTTTCTGGTTCATTTACGGTTTGAAATAATTTTCATAAATTAGGCTTCCAACCTAATTTATAAAAATTAGGCTGGGCAGGGAGATACGCAAAAATTAGGCCTGTACGTATCTATTCTATCAATCTTGTTATTTGTGCATCAGACTGATAGTTATAGCTATCCTGTGAGCTTATGTTTATACCATATAGTTTATACCATATAATTTAGTCTATGACATTCTACGACCTACACTACTCGTCTTGTGAGCTGTAGTCATCACATACCCATCCTGTTGGTGGCAGTCATCACATACCTATCCTGTGGGCAGTAGTTATCACATACCATTCCTGTGAGCTGTAGCCATCACATACCCATCCTGTGAGCTGTGGTCATCACATACCCACCCTGTGGGCGGTTGTCATCACATACCCATCCTGTGGTCGATAGGCATCACATACACATCCTGTGCACAGTAGTCAAAACATTACAGTCACACATATAATGGGTCCAGGGGCTGAGCCACACATAATGGGTCCAGGGGCTGAGCCACACATAATGGGTCCAAGGGCTGAGCCACACATAATGGATCCAGGAGCTGAGCCACAATATTTTCATTAACTAAGCAAGATAAAAAGGTAATTAACTATATATAAATTTATTGACTTGAGAAAAATATTTTAAGAGTTTTTTACAAGCATAGGTTAGGACGTAGTTTATAGTTATCAGTTAGTTACAATGTTCACTATTTAGCAAGTTATAGTTATATTTAGGCGAGTTACAGTAACTATCACAAGTTGCTGGTAGTAAAATACAGTGAAAATTTCTGAACATTTTACCTGTGGGTTGTCTCTGAATTCTTGATTGATTGTTTTTACATTTCAATGCACAATGTTGTAAGACGTGACAATAAATTTTCTGCAACGTTAATATTCAGTGAGGTGAACATCAGCTGGTGGTACGAACTCCCATTCTTGCCTATAACTTAGGACAGTAGTGACATCTCTGTCTGATGATTTTATGAATGCACCATTGACATGTGGCTCTTACTGCACGATAGAATGATAATATCTGGACTGACTCATGTCAATCAAAGAAGCTCAGTTTAAGATCACTTTGTATTATTGTCTTCATATTATAAATGACATCCCATTGTTGTACTTTGCTCTCTACTGGAAGGACATCCCATTGTTGTACTCTGCTCTTTCCTGGAGGAGATCCCATTGTTGTACTCTGCTCTCTACTGGAAGGACATCCCATTGTTGTACTCTGCTCTTTCCTGGAGGAGATCCCATTGTTGTACTCTGCTCTCTACTGGAAGGACATCCCATTGTTGTAATCTGCTCTTTCCTGGAGGAGATCCCATTGTTGTACTCTGCTCTCTACTGGAAGGACATCCCATTGTTGTACTCTGCTCTTTCCTGGAGGAGATCCCATTGTTGTACTCTGCTCTCTACTGGAAGGACATCCCATTGTTGTACTCTGCTCTTTCCTGGAGGAGATCCCATTGTTGTACTCTGCTCTCTACTGGAAGGACATCCCATTGTTGTACTCTGCTCTTTCCTGGAGGAGATCCCATTGTTGTACTCTGCTCTCTACTGGAAGGACATCCCATTGTTGTACTCTGCTCTTTCCTGGAGGAGATCCCATTGTTGTGCTCTGCTCTCTACTGGAAGGACATCCCATTGTTGTACTCTGCTCTTTCCTGGAGGAGATCCCATTGTTGTACTCTGCTCTCTACTGGAAGGACATCCCATTGTTGTACTCTGCTCTCTACTGGAAGGACATCCCATTGTTGTACTCTGCTCTTTCCTGGAGGAGATCCCATTGTTGTACTCTGCTCTCTACTGGAAGGACATCTCATTGTTGTACTCTGCTCTCTACTGGAAGGACATCCCATTGTTGTACTCTGCTCTTTCCTGGAGGAGATCCCATTGTTGTACTCTGCTCTCTACTGGAAGGACATCCCATTGTTGTACTCTGCTCTTTCCTGGAGGAGATCCCATTGTTGTACTCTGCTTTCTACTGGAGGACATCACATTGTTGTACTGTGCTCTCCACTGGAGGACATTCCATTGTTGTACTCTACTCTCTACTGGAGGACATTCCATTGTTGTACTCTACTCTCTACTGGAGGACATCCCATTGTAGTGCTCTGCTCTCTACTGGAGGACATCCCATTGTTGTACTCTACTCTCTACTGGAGGACATCCCATTGTTGTACTCTGCTCCTTCCTGGAGGACATTCCATTGATGTACTCTGCTCCCACCTGGAGGACATCCCACTGTTGTGCTCTGCTCCCTCCTGGAGGACATCCCATTGTTGTACTCTGCTCTTTCCTGGAGGACATCGCATTGTTTTACTCAGCTCTTTCCTGGAGGACATCGCATTGTTGTACTCTGCTCTCGACTGGAGGACATCCCATTGTTGTACTCTGCTCTTTCCTGGAGGACATCCCATTGTTGTGCTCTGCTCTCTACCGGAGGACATAAGCCTTTACCACTTTACATTCTATTATGTTTTTGAAGGTATCTCCAAAAGATGTGCTTTGACTCCTGTATTTAAATTTCTACCATTATCTGGCTTCTGACACGAGCTTGTTAAAATTATCCTTCATGGAATTAAAGGCATTCATGGGTGATAGAAAATAACTTGTAATTAAGGTGTCAATTTTAGATGCAACGACATATTTGAGTGTTTCAGGGGGTGACATCTTTTTACCCAAAATTAGGCCTACTCTTCCAGCGGTACCTTTTGTTATCAAAAGTTTATGATCAATATATTAGGTATGATTATATGTGGAAGTTGACCTTGGAGGCTTGAGTGTCTGTCCAGGTGGAGCTTGAAGGTAAGGTGTCTGTCCAGATGGAGCTTGAATGTAAGGTGTCTGTCCAGGTGGAGCTTGAAGGTAAGGTGTCTGTCCAGGCGGAGCTTGAAGGTAAGGTGTCTGTCCAGGTGGAGCTTGAAAGTAAGGTGTCTGTCCAGGTGGAGCTTGAAGGTAAGGTGTCTGTCCAGGTGGAGCTTGAAGGTAAGGTGTCTGTCCAGGTGGAGCTTGAAAGTAAGGTGTCTGTCCAGGTGGAGCTTGAAGGTAAGGTGTCTGTCCAGGTGGAGCTTGAAGGTAAGGTGTCTGTCCAGATGGAGCTTGAAAGTAAGGTGTCTGTCCAGGTGGAGCTTGAAGGTAAGGTGTCTGTCCAGATGGAGCTTGAAGGTAAGGTGTCTGTCCAGGTGAAGCTTGAAGGTAAGGTGTCTGTCCAGGTGGAGCTTGGAGGTAGAGTGGCTGTCCAGGTGGAACTTGGAGGTAGAGTGTCTTTCCAGGTGGAACTTGGAGGTAGAGTGTCTGTCCAGGTGGAACTTGGAGGTAGAGTGACTGTCCAGGTGGAACTTGGAGGTAGAGTGACTGTCCAGGTGGATCTAAAGAATTTTAAATGTCACTAACAAGATCATTTTTAAGATCATGGCGGAGGGATATTCATAATAATGATCTCACTCTCATCATGAGCCATAAAGTTAACACGTTGCACAGGGGTAATATGACAGCATATCCATTTGTATATCACACCAGGGAGGAGAGTATTACCAACATTAGGAAGTATTTTGATGATATATTTGTTGCAATATAAGACTGGTAAAGGCAATGTTAAAATAAAGACAAAGATCAATGACGCCTCCACAGACATATTTTATGTCTAACATTGTAGTTTCCCACAATAATGATTTCTGATCCAGCGCATGTTTTATAGTCAATATAATTAAGCTTAGCAGTAGGAGAATTAAAGTTATATATATTGAAAGGAAAGCTTCCTTCATAAATCTTAAGCTCATCGCAATGAAGCCTCTTGGTCTTCTTAGTCGCAGGAGGTTGATGGAGAAATATTTTTCTTCTAGTAAATGATACAAGAATTAGTATATTTTAGGTTATATAAAATAAATAAGGGTAATTTTTGAGACTGGGATCTTGCAAGATCCCAGTCTCAAAAATTATGATATTTAATAGTGAAAGTCGGTCTTTCTCTAAATGATGCATTATTTTAAGCAAGTATAGAAAGTATACGTAACTTTTCGTTCACAACATAAGTCCTACAGAACCACGTAGCTCCGCGGTATACTGATCAAATTTACTATATAGTAAATAAACATTCCTTGTTTTATTTGATTTTTTTTCTGTTTAACTCTTAACTGTAGCTCTATTTCTGAAGTAATATAGGAGCCTTACTTTGTACAGAACATTAAGCTATTTTTCTGTGAATATATTCTAGGTGATATTACACTTTAGAACCTCTCTTCTCCACCACCAACATTACTTAGCGACATTTCCAGTATAATCGACACGTCACTACAATCACGAACTTAGTCACAATCACCACAATCAGCACCTGTCACTTGTCAGTTGTCTCCAATACCAGCGTCATATGCAATATTATTTTCAAATCACCGATACTCTTACCACTGACTGATACACAAACCTGCAGCTGACTTTGTTTTTTAGCTGATAATGTTCCTGCTTCATCAGCTACGTATGTGATTGCAGCTGATGTACAACTGAGCTGATGTAGGTAACAGCTCTTAGCTTGCCAGTAAAGTTAGGAATCCTTAACCTGTAAATAGCTTGTCAATAAATCTAGGGATCCTTAACCTTGTCAAACCCTGTGTAAAAAAAAAAAAAAAACTGAATCTGTCTCATTTGTTGACGTTAGGCCTGGACCAGCTGAGTTCTTCATGATGATGAATAAGACACATGTGCAACACCTAGGTATCTTTATTCATTAGATATTCAGCTTGCACAGCAGAATTTCTCACTATGATGCTGAAGTAGTGAGGTAATTTTAAGGTGTTTCGAACCCTAGCCTTGATAGAAGGTGTTTGGTCCCTTAGCAGTAATAAGTTCTCGGTCCCTTACCCTTGATGTTCGTTCGATTCCTTAGCTGTGATGCAGTATGTGTTCATTCCCACAGTTTTATCTATCTTAAGCAGATGCAAGAGGAAAGAAACTTATATACTGGAGCCCGAGAGAGAGAGGAGAGGTACAGCACTTAGAGACCGAGTCACATGTGAGTGAGTCCAAATTTGTCCACTGTAACAATATCAGATTTTTAAAGAATCAGTGGTGGTTGGCAATATGGTCTGACACTAGGTATTTGGGGTTCAAGTCCTTCTCCACACATATATTCTTATCAAGATTGATGGACTGGTCACATCGACTCCAGACTGAGGGACTGATTATCCCAAACTCCTTCTGATCTTCAACCATTCTTCTCCGTACTGGACTGAGGAAGCCTCTGATTGGCGAAACGTTTTCCCCGTAAAAATACTCATCTTCCTGTCGGTTTTCTGAACCATTCATCTGTGCTCATTCCGTTAGATTTAGATTTTTCAGTTGACGCTGAGATACTCATGACTCGACGGAAGATATCTTATGGTGTTTAAGTACTTAGGATGATATCTTGAGAATCTTTCTGCCAGTTGGCTTTAAATTTAAAACACTGGCGAATGTTCCCAAAGTAAAGTAATGAAACTAGATATTGTAACCCGTAAATGGACATTTTAGAAAGCTATTTTTGTGATGAATGGTTTGAAAAACCGACAAGTTGAAGATTGAGACACTTATGCAGCATATGGGAATCTTTATTCAGGAAACGTTTCGCCACACAGTGGCTTCATCAGTCCAATACAAAGAGGAAGACGTAAGGAGAGGAGGAGTATGAGGTAATCAGTCCCTCAACCTGGAGTCATACTCCTCCTCTCCTTACGCCTTCCTCTTTGTATTGGACTGATGAAGCCACTGTGTGGCGAAACGTTTCCTGAATAAAGATTCCCATATGCTGCATAAGTGTCTCAATCTTCAAAGCTATTTTTAATGGGCTCTATATTCCAGACATTGAGAGTTGAACAACACACAAGACAATCACTGATGATAATCTTTGAGGTAAATGTTAGTGCAGAAATTTTATTGTCCATCATATTTTTTGAAATTTTAGGAATTTTTCCATTCAGAGATACTTTTTGTTAATGTTTCGTAAAATTGTCTCTTTAAATAATGTAAAGTATATTGATTTCTTTTTTTCTGTAGCGAACTGTTACTTTTTCGATTAATATGTTAAAAACTGTCTTACAAAATGTCTTGAAAATTAACATCACTTTGCTTTAGAAATTAATGGTAAAGTTACACATTATTGACATTTATAGTCATGTCAGTGTCTGTTGTAATAGTAAAATATTATTAATATTTGTTAAAAAAAATAAAAGCTTTTGAAAAAAATCTCTAAAAATATATTCAAATAATAATAATAATAATAATAATAATAATAATAATAAATCATTATTTACTAAAAGTACATGTACAAGGTATACAGGTCAAGCTGACATCAAAGACATACTACTGTATAGAAAGTCCCTTGTTATGCTGAGCATTTCGGGCAACGTAGGTCAGTTTTGTCCCAGGATGCGACCCACACCAGTCGACTAACACCCAGGTACCCATTTTACTGATGGGTGAACAGGAACAGCAGGTGTCTTATGGAAACACGTCACTAATGTTTTCCAGCCTTACCGGAGAAGATTCGAACTCCGGACCTCAGTGTGTGAGGTGAGTGCGCTTGCGATCGAGCCACGGGACACCCAAATGCTTTTCTAATGGTCAGATTTTATTTTATGACAATTTCTTATATTTAAGAAACAGGTTTAATCAAACCGCTTCCATTTTCTTTTTTATAAATATAGAACGGAATCAGCAAGACATCCTATTGGGGCAAGTGTTCCACAAGGAAGCGTGCTGGGTCCATTGTTATGGAATGTCTACTTTAACGACCTTCTTCATCTCATCCCAGAATCACATGCATATGCAGACGACTGTACACTGACATTCACTTATCCAAGAGAAGAAATGCCAGCTGCTCTAAGCTACATCAATCACCAGCTGAGAGCTATATCAGCTTGGGGAAATAGATGGCAAGTAACATTTGCATCTGAGAAAACGCAAATGATGATCGTCTCTAGGCACCATGATGGTAATGCTGGTGCAGTAGTAAGGATGAATGGGAGGGTGTTGGCACCTGGCCTGGAGAAGAAGTTGATATCCTTGGGGTGAAATTTGACTCCAAACTAACCATGAAGAACCATGTTGTAAATCTTGCAAACAAGGCAGCCAGGAAGCTTACAGCACTTCGCCGTATCTCGCATCTGCTTGACAGTAGGGGTTGCAAGATCCTGTTCGAGGCACAAGTATGCTCACACCTTGAGTATGCTCCACTTTCTTGGTTTGCCTGCCCCCCCTCCCATCTGCGACTGCTTGACAGAGTAGAGAACAGAGCAAGACGTCTCATCTCTCGCCTGGACCCATCCTGGATAGATCTGTCATTTCAGCAGAGCCTTCAACATAGGAGGGATGTGGGTGGCCTTACTGTTATGTACAAGGCCAATATTGTCAAAATACCACACTTGGATCCACTTCGAGGACAGCGTGAAACAAGCTTTTATGCCACAAGACGGGCAGAAAGCAGCAACTTCACTCTGGCTGTACCCTTCTCCAGAACATCACTCCATCTGAGATCATACATACCCAGGATGACTCGAGTATGGAACACATTCGTACAGCATAATGATGTCAACGAGATAAAGTCAGTTGATCAAATGAAAATGCTGGCCCACAGATGGCTCCAACTTCATCCTGTTCCCTACTTGTATGTCTCATAACAATAAAAATGCTTTCAAATGAGCTGATGTAGGTAACAGCTCTTAGCTTGCCAATAAAGTAAGGAATCCTTAACCTGTAAATAGCTTGTCAATAAACCTAGGGATCCTTAACCTTGTCAAACACTGTGTAAAAAAAAAAAAAAAAAAAAAAAAAAACATAAACCAAGGGAAAAAAGGTGAAAAGTTGGTGAGGAAGAAGGAAGAATATGTAGACCGGGAGTGAGGAGGAGGGAAGAGAACTATGAAAAGAAGGAAGTAGAGGGAGGGAATAAAAGGAGGGAGAGGTAAGAAGGGGGGAATAGATGTAGGAATTAGAGGAAGGTGAATGAAGAGAGAGAGAGAGAGAGAGGGAGAGAGAGAGAGAGAGAGAGAGAGAGAGAGAGAGAGAGAGAGAGAGAGAGAGAGAGAGAGAGAGAGAGAGAGAGAGAGAGAGAGAGAGAGAGAGAGAGAGAGAGAGAAGGTAAAGGAAGAGCTTGAAAGGGCAGAACTTTATTTATTTATTATCACACCGGCCGATTCCCACCAAGGCAGGGTGGCCCGAAAAAGAAAAACTTTCACCATCATTCACTCCATCACTGTCTTGCCAGAAGGGTGCTTTACACTACAGTTTCTAAACTGCAACATTAACACCCCTCCTTCAGAGTGCAGGCACTGTACTTCCCATCTCCAGGACTCAAGTCCGGCCTGCCGGTTTCCCTGAATCCCTTCATAAATGTTACTTTGCTCACACTCCAACAGCACGTCAAGTATTAAAAACCATTTGTCTCCATTCACTCCTATCAAACACGCTCACGCATGCCTGCTGGAAGTCCAAGCCCCTTGCACACAAAACCTCCTTTACCCCCTCCCTCCAACCCTTCCTAGGCCGACCCCTACCCCGCCTTCCTTCCACTACAGACTGATACACTCTTGAAGTCATTCTGTTTCGCTCCATTCTCTCTACATGTCCGAACCACCTCAACAACCCTTCCTCAGCCCTCTGGACAACAGTTTTGGTAATCCCGCACCTCCTCCTAACTTCCAAACTACGAATTCTCTGCATTATATTCACACCACACATTGCCCTCAGACATGACATCTCCACTGCCTCCAGCCTTCTCCTCGCTGCAACATTCATCACCCACGCTTCACACCCATATAAGAGCGTTGGTAAAACTATACTCTCATACATTCCCCTCTTTGCCTCCAAGGACAAAGTTCTTTGTCTCCACAGACTCCTAAGTGCACCACTCACTCTTTTTCCCTCATCAATTCTATGATTCACCTCATCTTTCATAGACCCATCCGCTGACACGTCCACTCCCAAATATCTGAATACGTTCACCTCCTCCATACTCTCTCCCTCCAATCTGATATTCAATCTTTCATCACCTAATCTTTTTGTTATCCTCATAACCTTACTCTTTCCTGTATTCACCTTTAATTTTCTTCTTTTGCACACCCTACCAAATTCATCCACCAATCTCTGCAACTTCTCTTCAGAATCTCCCAAGAGCACAGTGTCATCAGCAAAGAGCAGCTGTGACAACTCCCACTTTGTGTGTGATTCTTTATCTTTTAACTCCACGCCTCTTGCCAAGACCCTCGCATTTACTTCTCTTACAACCCCATCTATAAATATATTAAACAACCACGGTGACATCACACATCCTTGTCTAAGGCCTACTTTTACTGGGAAAAAATTTCCCTCTTTCCTACATACTCTAACTTGAGCCTCACTATCCTCGTAAAAACTCTTCACTGCTTTCAGTAACCTACCTCCTACACCATACACTTGCAACATCTGCCACATTGCCCCCCTATCCACCCTGTCATACGCCTTTTCCAAATCCATAAATGCCACAAAGACCTCTTTAGCCTTATCTAAATACTGTTCACTTATATGTTTCACTGTAAACACCTGGTCCACACACCCCCTACCTTTCCTAAAGCCTCCTTGTTCATCTGCTATCCTATTCTCCGTCTTACTCTTAATTCTTTCAATTATAACTCTACCATACACTTTACCAGGTACACTCAACAGACTTATCCCCCTATAATTTTTGCACTCTCTTTTATCCCCTTTGCCTTTATACAAAGGAACTATGCATGCTCTCTGCCAATCCCTAGGTACCTTACCCTCTTCCATACATTTATTAAACAATTGCACCAACCACTCCAAAACTATATCCCCACCTGCTTTTAACATTTCTATCTTTATCCCATCAATCCCGGCTGCCTTACCCCCTTTCATTTTACCTACTGCCTCACGAACTTCCCCCACACTCACAACTGGCTCTTCCTCACTCCTACAAGATGTTATTCCTCCTTGCCCTATACACGAAATCACAGCTTCCCTATCTTCATCAACATTTAACAATTCCTCAAAATATTCCTTCCATCTTCCCAATACCTCTAACTCTCCATTTAATAACTCTCCTCTCCTATTTTTAACTGACAAATCCATTTGTTCTCTAGGCTTTCTTAACTTGTTAATCTCACTCCAAAACTTTTTCTTATTTTCAACAAAACTTATAAGGAGGAATTACAGTGAAGAGATTTAAAGGATAGGCTCTGATCCACCAGGAGGCCTGGTCACAGACCGGGCCGCGGGGGCGTTGACCCCCGGAACTCTCTCCAGGTAAAGGGAGTTAAAGAGAGGGAGGGGAATTAGAGACAGAGAGGAAGGGGAGTAAGAGAGAGCGAATGTAGAGGTGAGGGTAATAGAGGGAGAAGTTAAACGGAATGTCGTCAGAGGGAGAGTAGAGAGAGGGTAGTTAGAGGGAGGGTAGTTATTGGGAGGGTAGCTAGAGAGAGGGTAGTTAGAGGGAGGGTAGTTAGAGGGTAGTTAGAGGGAGGGTAGTTATTGGGAGGGTAACTAGAGAGACGGTAGTTAGAAGGAGGGTAGGTAGAGAGAGGGTAGTTAGACAGAGGGTAGTTAGAGGGAGGGTAGCTAGAGAGAGGGTAGTTAGAGGGAGGGTAGTTAGAGAGAGGGTGGTTAGAGGGAGGGTAGTTATTGGGAGGGTAGCTAGAGAGAGGGTAGTTAGAGGGAGGGTAGTTAGAGAGAGGGTAGTTAGAGGGAGGGTAGTTATTGGGAGGGTAGTTAGAGGGAGGGTAGCTAGAGGGAGGGTAGTTAGAGAGAGGGTAGCTAGAGAGAGGGTAGTTAGAGGGAGGGTAGTTAGAGGTGTCGTGGGGGTTCGGAAGGAGATATGATGGTTGAAGATAAACACACTTGTGGATGGTAACGCTATATATTGTCAGACTGTGGTAAGGGAAGGGGCCCGGCCTGCCTGCTTGCCTGTTGTATGTCTAAGCGTGGACTGAGAGCGAGGTAGCACATCCCACTAACTCATGCCACATCCCGTGACGTCATACAACACTAGGCCTAATAGGGATCTTCTATATAAACACATGGATGGTACTATGATACTCAGCTAAGCTATACAACACATGTAAGGGGATCAGCAACTATGCTGACAGCTCGGTTATGTTACGTATCTCGTCTCGACATACACTACTATGCTATAGGCTGAACAGGCAGGTGGTTCTGGGCTGATTCTATACAATAACAAAGACATATGTAACTTAGAACTAATGGATGGTATCATAATGGATGTTAACATAATGAGTTTTAACGTAATGCATTACAAATTATAAGAACAAATCATGGTATAATATAGGATGGAATTGATCGATCGATCTGTATTCATGCACTCTACGGATTCTGAGGAAGAATAAATATATATACAAGGTGAAATTAACAGCAAAGGCAAATCTGGTGCACACAGATCATTACTGTTAAGTTCTCAGAATTTGGAGGGAACGTGAACATGAAAGAAATTTTTTTTTTGAAAAACTGATCAGTTAATAACAAAACACACAGTTGACAATTTCATTCATCTCGGACATCTAATTATACAGACTATGTACATTTAAACCCAATTCTGCTAGGGTGAGGCTTAGATATGCAGAATGGTTATCATCTCTTTGAGGATCAAATTCCTCTGCAATGGCTAACACATGCCTTGACTGAGGGAGATCTGAATGAGTATCTACAAAAGATACTTGTGGGTTTCTCATTACTTGTCGAGTATGCAAGGAGTAACGACATTCAAGTTGATTATCTGACTGAGTATTTGAGGTAGAGGGTACAGAGTCAAGAGGATTTTCAGCATCTGTCACATTAGTATGGGTAGCAATATCATCAACATCGCATACTAATTTCATATGGTCTAAATGCGATTCTTTGTACTTACCAGTACTAATTTCTCTAACCTTGTACTTATTGCCAGTGATATGTTCAACAACTCGATAAGGGCCAACAAACTTTTGATCGAGCTTAGGCATTGCGGATGTTTTGTTGAAATTGGTCAGCATTACTCTTGAACCTACTTTAACTTTTGACGGCTTAGCACGGCTATTAGTTACTCTAGTAAATTCTGCTGTTGATTTATGAAGTGTTTCACGGATTCTTCTAAAAACACTCTGAGCTATGCTGGTACGAGTTGCTATGAAGTCATCAGGGTTGTAATTGGGTTTTGGAGTGGAATATAACAACTCATAGGGTAAACGCTTGTCTACACCATACAATGCATAATGTGGAGTATCGCCTATGGAAGCATTGTAAGCAGAATTTATGGCACATTGAACATCTGGTATAACTTCATCCCAAGTTTCACTATTGGGGCTGATAGTGGCTCTCAAGACATCAAGTACTTTCTTATTGGTTCGTTCAGCTAACCCATTGCTGGCAGGATGATGAGGAACAATGGTGGATTTAGAGATCTTGTACAAGGTACACAAATTTTCAAGAATCTCATTACAGAATTCACCTCCATTATCTGTTACTAAGGACTTAGGGGTGGTATGCCTGCAGATAATGCGTTCTTTAAACGCTTTAGCTACTGTCTCTGCAGTCTTATCTGCAATAGGAATTAACTCACAATATCTGGTGAAATGGTCTACCATAACACACAGATGTTTGTTGCCTTGGAGGGAACATTTAAAATTGGTTAACAAATCTAGCGCAACTCTTTCCCACGGTTCACTAGTGGTTGGATACACCTGGATTGGATTAGGACCATTGACATTTCCTTTATGCTGCATGCAAACACTACATTTCTTAACATACTCTGAAATGTCAGTTGCCATACGTGGCCAAAAGTACAGTGGTCCCTCGTTGTTCGTAATTAATCAGTTCCTGGAGCCGTTACTATAAACGGAATTTACGATTTACGAATCAATTTTCCCCATAAGAAATAATGTAAATACAATTAATCCGTTCCTGACACCCATAAGTATTAAAACAAAATTTTTTTTAACATGAAATATGCATGTAGTACATAAACAATACAATGGGAAATGATGAATGAAACATTAACAGCATAACACTTACCTTTATTGGAGATTCTTCTTAGTGTATGGGAGACTGGAGGAGGAGAGAGAGTGGATTGTTTATAGTTTGGAAGGGAAATCCCTTCCATCAGCACCTCAGGTACCATTTGCTTTTCTGGGGTTGCTTCTCTTCTCTGTTTCTTAATGCCACTAGGACCACCTTGAGAGTCACTGGAGTCCTGTCTCACAAAATAACTGTCTAGAGAGCTCTGTTTCTGGTGTCTCTTTAACACTTCCCTAAAATGGCCCAAGACTTTGTCACTGTACATGTTGCCAACCTGGCTTGCAACAACCTTGTTAGGGTGATGTTTCTCCATAAAGCTTTCCATCTTACCCCACATAGTAAAAATATCTTTAATTTCTGAAGAAGGCACCTTCTTCCATCTCTCTTTCTCCTCCTCTGCAGCAAGATTCTGAGCTGCGATGTGTTGCTCTTCCTGCTGAAGCTCTTGCAGCTCCTCAGTGATGAGCTCTTCATTGTGGTCTTCCATCAATTCTTCCACATCCTCCAAACTCACATCCAACCTCATGGAACTCCCCAGTGCCACAATTGATTTTACAACAGACATAGGCTCATTAGGGTCAGTCCCAAATTCTTCAAAATCCCTCTTGTCGACACAATCTGGCCACAATTTTCTCCAGGCAGAGTTCAAAGTCCTGGTAGTCACTCCCTCCCAAGCAATACCTATAAGGGTTATGCAGTGGAGGATGCTGAAGTGTTCTCTCCAAACTTCCCTAAGGGTCAAGTGAGTGTCTGTGGTCACAGTCAAGCACCTGTGAAACATTGCTTTCGTGTAGAGTTTTTTAAAGTTTGCAATAACCTGCTGGTCCATGGGTTGGAGGAGAGGAGTGGTATTCGAGGGCAAGAACTTTACTGTGATGAACCCAAACTCCTCGAAAATTAGGTCATCCAAGTTTGGAGGATGAGCAGGTGCATTGTCCATTACTAGCAGGCACTTGAGATCCAATTTCTTTTCCAGGAGATACTCCTTCACACTAGGGCCAAACACTTCATTGAACCACTCGACGAAAATTTCCCTCGTGACCCATGCCTTACTATTAGATTTCCAAAACACACACAATTTACTCTTCATAACATTGTTTTTCCTGAACACTCTGGGATTTTCAGAATGGTACACTAGTAATGGCTTCACTTTGAAATCCCCACTAGCATTAGCACAGAACATTAGCGTCAGCCTGTCTTTCATAGGCTTTTGTCCTGGCATTGCCTTTTCCTCTTGTGTAATGAAGGTCCTCTTTGGCATTTTCTTCCAAAAGAGGCCTGTTTCGTCACAATTGAACACTTGTTCAGGTTTCAGTCCTTCAGCCTCTATGTACTCCTGGAATTCATGCACATATTTTTCAGCTGCCTTGTGGTCCGAGCTGGCAGCCTCACCATGCCTTACCACACTGTGTATGCCAGTACGGTTCTTAAATCTCTCAAACCAGCCTTTGCTGGCCTTAAATTCACTCACTTCACCACTATTTGCAGGCAATTTCTTTACCAAATCTTCATGCAACTGCCTAGCCTTTTCACAAATAAACGAAGTCATAAGAGTATCTCCTGCTAATTGTTTCTCATTTATCCACACCAATAATAACTTCTCAACCTCTTCCAGTACTGGTGATCTCATTTTTGTCAGCATAGTTACTCCCTTTGCAACAACAGCATCCTTTATTTAATTTTTCTTGGCCACTATGGAACATAAGGTTGTGTAGAGTTTCTTATACATCCTGGACAGTTCGGCCACACTTGTACCACTTTCATATTGTTCAATGATGGTTTTCTTAAATTCAATCGTATTTCTCTCCTTCTTTACCACAGGCTTGGCACTAGGAGGTTTCTTTGGAGCCATGGTAGCTTATTTAGTACTTGCAAGCACTAACATAAATGGAATATTATGAAATATTTCGCTGGAGCACGTGAGGGGACCTTTGCTCAAAGGTAAACAATGCCAGACTGGCTGCTGCCCTGGCTCACGCCGTGGGTACGCGTCCTGGACGAACTACGACTCGCGAGTCAACCTATGAAAAGCGAGTCCATGTTTATACGAAAATACCTCTATGATTGGCGAATTTTAAGATTGCCGGGAACTACGAAAAGCGGGGGACCACTGTACTTCATTCTGGCTTGTTTCACAGAACGATCCATACCAGGGTGTGCAGCACCTTGTGCATCATGAACTAGCTGTAGAGCTACATTCACTAGTGACTGTGGAATTACTAACTGGTATACTCTTCTGCTTGGAGTACCCAACTCGGCTGTTCGATACAGTAATTCTTGACTCATTACAAAGTCACTAATGGGTGCTGGTGGCTTCACAGTCAGAATAAAATCTTCCTGGAGCAGGAATCGAATCACACCAGACCACATGGGATCTGTTCTTTGGGCATTCTTTACATCCTCAGCAGTAAATGGAGGATCTGCAGTTACTATACTAACATGTTGCGATAAAGCATCTGCAACTACGTTTGATTTGCCAGGTAAATGTTCAAAAGTGGGATTGAACTCTTGGATAGTCAAGGTCCATCTGGCTAACCTTCCAGTAGGTTGTTTATTCTGGAATAAAGGTATCAGTGGTGCATGGTCTGTCAAGACATGAACAGGGTACTGGTAAATAATGTCTCGGAAGTGCTTTAAAGGCCATACTATTGCTAAAGCTTCTTGCTCCGTTACTGTATAATTACGTTCAGCCTTCGTAAGGACTCTACTAGCAAATGCAACTGCGTTGTACGTGCCGTCAGTCTTCTGAGCTAGTGCGGCACCTATGCCAATTGAACTAGCATCAGTTGTCAGTTAGAAGGGCTTAGAAAAATCTGGGAATTTCAAAATGGGAGCGGACGTTAGCTTTTCTTTTAGTGTCTGGAATGCTCTTTCTTGACGGAAGGCCCAAACGAAAGGAGCACCTTTCTTAAGCAATTCAGTTAGAGGAGCTGCTATTGAAGAAAAATTAGCAATGAAAGATCTATAGAAACCTGCTAGACCCACAAAGGATCTTACAGCATCAGCAGTTTTGGGGGATGGAAAATTTAATACTGCTGTTACTTTACTTTAATCAGTCGTAACCCCTCTAGGAGTGACAACGTGACCAAGAAACTTAATTTCTGATCTGAAAAATAGACATTTGGACAGTTTGATCTTTAAATTGGCTTCTTCAAGCTTACCGAGTACTATATCAAGTCTTTTCAGATGTGTATCCACATCCTCGAACATGACAATTACGTCATCTAAGTACACCATAAGTGCTTTACCTATGAGACCTCTGAAGATATTGGTCATGAGTCTAGAGAATGTGATAGGAGAGGATCGTAATCCAAAAGCCATTTGAAGGAAGCGATAATGACCTGTGGGAGTGGAGAATGCAGTTAACTTTTGGCTGTCCTCGTGAAGAGGAACTTGCCAAAACCCTTGTAACAAGTCCAGGGTCGAGAAGACTTTGTTATCTCCGATGTTACGTAAAAGATCACCAAGTACAGGAAGTGGGAAGCGATCTGGAATAATTTTTGCATTTAACTTCCTAAAGTTACCGTCCTTCTTAGGCACTAGGATCAAGGGCGCATTCCAGGGTGAATTACTAGGTGCAATAACTCCATCATCGAGCATTTGATTGATCAGTTCTTCTGTGACAGCAACTTGGGAATAAGGCATTCTGTACACAGGTATATAGATAGGTCTAGTACCAGGTTCAAGTGAAATACGATGGGACAATAAGTTCGTTATACCCATCTTCTCACCTGGTAAGGCAATGGCTTTACGATGTTTGTTCAACAGAGTCAACAAACGCTTGACTTCATCTGGGAAGTCAGTGGGAGCTAAGTCTTTCTCCTCAACTGGAGGAATAGATTGATCCAGTGGAGTGGATGAGGTCTCCCCAGTTGAAATAGCACCAACCCACTTGTCAGGTGGCACATCATCCTGTACTTGAACAGGGTAAGGATAGTGAACCAGGTCAACGAGATTGATATTTGCTCTGAGACGAACACTGTGACCCGAAGCATTAGCGAGGAATAAATGGATCTTACTGTCTCTTACAACGTGTAAGGAAGGTTCAACAAATAAACCCTTGACCTTGCAGGAATCACTGTCAACTAGGACGTTATCACCATCTGAAACACTAGGAACAACAACAGACACTCTAGTGAGAGCACTAGCCGCAACAGAGACGTCTTTCTGCAGACAGCACGTGACATCAACAAGAGATGGCATTACTAGTTTCAAGTAATTGTTTTCCGACAAGGCGTCCCCCATGGAGAAACTACTACTTGGACTAGCAGATATTGCAGGGATAGGCTGAGCACTCAAGGCAGTCTGAGCATCCTCAGACACTTGAGGCAATACACTATCTTGCATGTCTGAAGGTGTAGGTGGAACACAGATTGAAGTGACAGAGTTACTAGTGCCTGACCGCTTGGGTACGCTACTGGAAAATGCATTGACTTGTAAGGACTTAATCCATGCATCGTACTCTGCGGCAGTATGGCAGATCTCTGATCCAACCTGGTAACCCCAAAATGAAATGATCAAGTTGTCAATTTGGGCATGCCATCAGTACGGGTCAAGCACAATACATAAGTCTCTCATAGAAACAAATCCCAGTAGAAGGTCACCAGGGAAAGTAATCTGGTCAACATCAAGGAAAGAAGCAGTGAAGTCTCTACCTTGGATAGAAAAGGTAAGTGAAGTCTGACCTCGGACACGCAGAAGGGAACCAGCTACTCCACTAAGGGAGGTTACGGTAGTTGGTTCAACGAGGAGGACACGTTGTAACTGCTTCTCTTTAAACAAACTAGACCTGATGATATTAACTTGCACACCAGAGTCCATGAACACATGAACGGGCGCATTATGAGTAGAAGCTTGTACTATAGGACCTATCGTTTCATTTGGAGTTATGTGCAGACAGAAGGGTGGGTTGTCATCGGAGAAGGCACGTTCCACTTGATCCCCAAATTCCTCTACATCAGAGACGTGTAAAGCAACATCATCAGCAGGGTTGTCATTCTCAAGACTGCTTAAGGCTTCATAGGAATTGTGAACAGGGATGGTGTACTCATTATCACCTACTGTCACGACTGGATGAGTAGACTGGGGCGCTCGGATTCCCATGAATTGGAAGAATGAGGCTGGTTCTGGTTATTCTGAGAACCCTGATCTCTATTTCCTCTCCTGGCTCTGCGGCTGGAACTGCCACGGAAAGATCTAGAGTACTGGAGGTTATAGAGAGCATTACACTCAGATGTGTCATGGCCATGAATTCTGTGATAAGTACAATAAGGCAAATCGGACTGGTACTTATCAGCATTACGATGCCTCTTTGAGCGACTCTCAGGGCAATTTACCGCGATGTGGCCACGGTAACCACAATTATAGCAAGTTCTTTGGCTATGGGTACTGTACATGCTACGAGTGCTACGGGAATGACAACTCTTAACACTAGCTTTGGACGACGGTTGTGAGTGATTTAGATCGGGAGTTTTGGTTGTAGCACAAATAAGAGGAGGTACAGGAGTAGACAAAGTGGTTGACGTAGACCTTCGATAAGGGAAGGTTCCCTCGGGACACAAATTACACACATGGATGAGAACTGCAAGCGGTCCCATTATGGCATTTAGAGGACTGGAATTATACACATACATTGATGTTGGTGGCATTAGCTGTTTAGTAACTCTGAATGCTGCTAATTTAGCAAACCCCTCAAGAGCTGGTTTATCATTGTCTTTAAGGTACTTGGAACTTTGACCTGCCTTAACGAGTGAGGACATTAGGTTATTTAGACGAAGAGCAAACTCATCTAATGATTCCTCTGGCCTCGGAGCTGTACACACTAATTCCTTAAGAACGACAAAAGGATCGGTTTCTCGCACTGGTTCAAGATAGTTATGGATTAATTGCTCATAATCTTGCCACTTGGTTAGATCCTGAAAGTCCTTCATACGGATCAAGTTAAAGACATGCGAGGCAGCTGGTGAACGAGCTAAACTCTCCTTTCCGATACTAATTAAGCAACTCTCTGATGGAGGACCATCTACTGAGGCATTTGCTCTAGCACGAACAGCAGTAAACCATTCTTCTAGGTTGTCTGGGTTACCATTGAACATCGGCATAACATCATAAGGATCACGACTAAAATTGCGAAGGCTCGAAGTCTGAGTGTATCTATTGTTTGATAAAGAATTACTCAAATTTTGGACTGATGCATTAATGGTTGGACTAGCAGAATGTGCTGAGGCATCGCTCGAGAAGACTTGAGACATATTTGCAAAATGTAAAACAAGAATTCAGAGAAATAAAAGAAAATATAATTGAGGAACACACAACACAGCAACTTAAATGGAAAGAAATTACTTAACTATTCTGCATAAGTAAATAAAAATTGACAAGTCACACTGTAAGCAAGGAAAATTCACACTTACAAAAGAAAATACTCAACTGAATAAGCAACACTTTGAAAATCAAAAGAAATTGTACTTTACTCAAATCTAATTTGCTCAAATTTACTTTAAATTGAATTAATGGCACAGTGAGTTGTCTTTACTCTCAATGCAATAAGGAAATTCAACAATAAATGATAAAATCAATCAAAAATGTTAAAATGGACTCAATAAAGTTTGTGCAAAATTAAAACAAACTGGGAAAGCAATTAACTAAAAAATAAAATATAATGACACACAAAGAATAAAATATTATGCACAGAACAGAGCATATGAAACTGCAATGAAATAAACTGTAGCAGTATTGCAAATAACAATTACTAATCAAAAGTACTGCACAATACTACATAAAATTTCTGCCAAAAAAAAAAAAAAACTTAATGGAAATATAATGTTTACACAAGAATTATTGTAAAATGAATCAGTGATGCAATGATAAAAAAATTACACAAACAAGAAAATACAGTTTACAAGAAAAAAAAGTATTATCAAGGAATGAACTGATTGAACACTTTAACTCTTAATTGCAGCTTAAGCAACACTTACTGAACAGACAAAAGAATGATTTACTTTAAAAGAAGAACTTAAAAATTGCACTAAGAGTGAATTTGTTCAATGAAATATAAAAATAATAGATGCAAAAACACAGAACAAAAAGGTTTGAACACTTACAGTGATGCAGAACACAACACATCAATATAAACACAATACTATAATTTTCTTGCAAAGAAACTTGAGGTGTGAAAAAATGGAAAATAATTGTCTTGCTTGAACAAAATAATGACACTATTGTCTGTGGAGATAAACAAATTAGTCACTGGTTAAATGTAAAGAATTAACAAAAGAATGTTCAACACACAGAGAAAATTAAAATAAAATGGCAAATGAATGAAAATAAAAACAGCAAGAATACACAAATGCTGGGAGGAAAAAAATATAACTGAGACAAAACTGAGTTGTGATGCAGAATATAAGGTAATAAATAACTGAATTACTTCACTGCAATAGTGTGAACACAAGATAATTGTGAAGTGTAACACAAATTCTATACTGCTTATATGTTGCATACAACAAGGAAAAACACTAAAGTACTTACTTCAAGTATATAAAAAAGAAGCACAACACAACAGACATAAAATAATGCACGAAAATTAACACTGAAGAGAGAAGAGAAAAAAAAAATATTGCAAGCAGTATATAATAAACACTGAGTCTAATGAAGAGTTACTGAATGTTACTAAGAAATCACTGGAAACACAAAAAGGAAATGTCTCAACACTCGCAAGTGTCTATGAAAAATATTATCATTGTAGTGACGTTGACTGAGGTGAATGGTGGAGGATGGTTATGTCGTCTCGTGGCTGGCTGCGTTCGTTGCTACTCCACACGTGACCAAAGAATTTGCGCTTAAATCGACGATGGACCCACACAGGAGGCTTTTTATGATGGTGCTACTGACGAAAGGGGCACTCTGGCTCTTGACCCCCTATGTGGTCCTTAAAAATATGGTGCTAGAACCCATGATAAGGGTAAAAACAGTGGTAGAGAGTGAAGTGGGTGAGGCAGCGCGGTGAGACACTGCGTGGTGACTGGGCCTATGGGATAAAAGGTGTAAGCCTCACTGGGGACAACCGCACTAGGCACGAAGATACTCTAAACCGGGCTGGCTTAAAAACAAACCCACGAAATACCACAACACCACAGGAATGATAAAACACTCAGAATGGCTAGAACTTGAAGCACAAAGCGATGAAGAAGACTGTACCCACGTGGCTTGCTTGAGTACTGGGTTAGTCACTTGGGTTAGTTGCTGGCTGGCTTGGCTTAACCCTTCACACAGACTGGCTTGATAACTTCTAACGATGAGAACAGCAGGGGTGGAAAGCTGGCTTGGCAGGCAAGGCTGGATGGTGTAAGGCTTGGGCTGACTGGGCTTGCTCTGACTGACTCCCCCACCACAGACTGGCTTGCTGGCCTGGCTTATTTTGCAAACTCAGGTCAACCCCTCGGGAGTGATGCAAATAAGCAGATAAACACTAATACACAGAGACTGACCAGTGAATAATGCAGAGGCTGGTAGACCCTTGCTCGGGTAGCTGGCTGGCTAGGTCGGCCTACTGACCGTTGTCGGCTGCGAGAATTTATCTCCATGCATCGGCGTAATTATCAATTTTACGCCCACACCGCTGGCACCAATTTGTTGTGGGAGTTCGGAAGGAGATATGATGGTTGAAGATAAACACACTTGTGGATGGTAACGCTATATATTGTCAGACTGTGGTAAGGGAAGGGGCTCGGCCTGCCTGCTTGCCTGTTGTATGTCTAAGCGTGGACTGAGAGCAAGGTAGCGCATCCCACTAACTCATGCCGCATCCCATGACGTCATACATTCACTAGGCCTAATAGGGATCTTCTATATAAACACATGGATGGTACTATGATACTCAGCTAAGCTATACAACACATGTAAGGGGATCAGTAACTATACTGACAGAGGAAGGGTAGCTAGAGAGAGGGTAGTTAGAGGGAGGGTAGCTAGAGAGAGGGTAGTTAGAGGGAGGGTAGTTAGAGGGGAGGGGTAATAATGAGATAATAGAGGGAGGGGAGTTAGAGTGGAGAGGTAATAATGAGACAATGGAGGAAAGGGAGTTAGATGTAGGGGTAATAATAAGATAACAGAGGGAGGGGAGTTAGTGGGAGGGGTAATAATGAGACAATGGAGGGAAGGGAGTTAAAGGGAGGGGTAATAAGGAGACAATGGAGGGAAAGGAGTTAGAGGGAGGGGTATTAATAAGTTAATATGGGGAGGGGAGTTAGAGGGAGGGGTAATAATAAGATAACAGAAGGAGGGGAGTTAGAGGGAGGGATAATAATGAGACAATGGAGGGAACGGAATTAAAGGGAGGTGTAATAAGGAGACAATGGAGGGAAGGGAGTTAGAGGGAGGGGTAATAATAAGATAACAGGGGGAAGGGAGTTAGAGGGAGGGGTAATAACGAGATAATGGAGGGAAGGGAGTTAGAGGGAGGGGTAATAATAAGATAACAGGGGGAAGGGACTTAGAGAGAGGGGTAATAACGAGATAATGGAGGGAAGGGAGTTAGAGGGAGGGGTAATAACGAGATAATGGAGGGAAGAGAGTTAGAGGGAGGGGTAATAACTAGATAATGGAGGGAAAGGAGTTAGAGGGAGGGGTAATAATAAGATAACAGGGGGAGGGGAGTTATAGGGAGGGGTAATAAGATAACAGAGGGAGGAGTTTTAAGAGAAAGAAGAGAGATAAGTTAGAGTATAACATACTAGGTTCTTGAAGACATGTGCTGAGTATTAATAATCAACGTAAATGTATTTTGTAAACTGGTTTGCCATGAGAGATTAACGTAGGGTCAATGTGAGGTCAATGTGAGGTTAACATGGGGTAAATGTGAGGTCAATGAGAGGTTAATGTGAGGTCAACATGGGGTTAATGTAAGGTCAATGTGAGGTAAATGTAAGGTTTATTGGGAGGTCAGTATGCAATGTGAAGTCAGTGTGAAGTTAATACCAGGTCGCTGTGAGGACAACTCGAGGTCAATGTGTTGTCAATATGAGGTCAATGTGAAGTGAATATGCCGTCAATGTGAGGTCAACGTGGGGTCAATGTGAAAGAGTGGAAGCCTACAATGAGAGATTAACCCCAGGTTAGGATGGGGGAACTTCTACCCATACTAACCTTCTACCTTAACTGCCACCGTGGAAGTTAAGGTAGAAGGTAACTGAGAGAATGTGGGCGGCCATATATAATCTTTACTTAAGTGCTACCTATTTACTACTACAGTTGAGGGCTGCAACGACAGAACTGCTTCCTAAAACTGATGAGGCAGAGCATCTTGGTGAATAGAACAAAGGTATACATATGCAACAGTTAGATATCTTGATTCCAAAAAGTTTCGCTTGGCAGTAGACTTCTTCAGTCGAACATGAATGGTATACAATACCGAAACAACGAAAACTGGACTCATATGTGACATCTGGGTATATTTACTGTAGATGTTTCACCAACCAGTGGCTTTAACAAATTCAAGGACATAATTGGAAGACAGTAAAACTATATACAAAAGATGAGGTAATCGTGAGGGACTGATTATCTCATCTTGTATATAGTTCAACTGTCTTCCAATTATGTCCTTAAATTTGTTTTGTTAAACCCACTGTTTGGCGAAAAATAAAGATACCGAGATGTTAAACGTGTGTCTAATTTCCTTCAGTCGAATACAGAGGAGGTAGCAGAAGCAGTAGCGATGGAAAGACGATGTAATCAGTCCATCACCCTCGAAGACGAAGTTTTGTGGTAGTCAGTCCCTCAACTTAGAGAAGAGTTCTGTTCCTTAGTCTGGAACAGTGTGAAACTGAAGTAACAGAACGGAGACTTTTATACTATCAAGGTGTCCCTTAGCTCGATTGCTAGCGCACAACTCACACACTAAGGTCCGGGGGTCTATCCCGGTATGGCTGGAAACATTATCACGTATTTCTTTAAGGCACCTGCTGTCCATGTTAACCCATCAGTAAAATAGATACCTGGGTGTTAGTCGGCTGGTGTGGGTTGCATCCTGGGACAAAATTGAGAAAATTTAAATTGTTGTCTTAGACATGATATAAGATTAGAAACATCGAACACAGAATCTGTTTGGCTACAGTTTCTCGAGGGTCGTGACAAATTAATTTTGGGTGTAATAGGCCCCAAACCTGAGAGGGAGTGCAGTAAGCTGTTATGGGACGAAGATCATAACGCATCTAGATATGAAAATGTTGTGATAATGGGAGATTTTAACTTTAGACAAATTGATTGGAACAATATGACAGGAGATCTTGAGTCTAATGACTTTCTAGATACGGTTTAGGATTGCTTTTTAGAACAGGTTGTGACAGAACCAACTAGAGGAAACAATCTGCTTGACTTGGTTCTTGCCAACAAAGAATCACTAATTAATAATCTTGAGGTTAATGATGTAATTTCCCAGATAACTGCAATCAAATCTCTGTCCCAGACTTTCGCGTGGCCAATTTCATGGGATTGAAAAATTACCAGGGTGGGCTAAATTGGGATGACCTGACTATGGGTCAGGTAGATGATCTAGATTGCCAATATGACGTTTTTCAGAGCATAGTTCTAGCTGCCCAGACAACTTTTCTTCCGAGTAGATAAATTAGGTCTAGCAAAAATGATCCCAAATAGATGAACATCCCATTGGTCAAAGGAGAGGCATATATAGGCGTATCAAAAGAGGGGATGGGCAGTTAAGAGATCAATATATTCAATTAAAGAGAGAAATAAAAAAAGGAATAAGAAAAGCAGAAAGGGATTATGAGGCTAAGGTCGCAAGGGATTCGAAGACTAACCCAAAACGGTTCTTTCAGGTATACAGAAGTAAGATTAGGGACAAGATAGGCCCACTTAAAAGTAACTCAGGTCAGATCACTGACAGTGATAAGGATATGTGTGAAAATTTCAGTACCTACTTCCTCTCAGTTTTTACCCAGGAAATACTAGTGAAATTCTTGAAATAATAGATTATGTAGAACAGGACGATAATGAACTATGCACGATTTCGCTAACTAGTGACATGGTCCTCAGACAAATAGAGAAATTAACACCTAACAAATACCCAGGTTCTGTTGAACTGTTTGCAAGGGTGTTAAAGGAATTTAAAGAAGAATTAAGCAAACCTTTGGCTAATCTTTTTAACATATCACTACAAACTGGCATGGTGCCTGATAAGTGGAAAAGGGCAAATGTAATACCTATTTACAAGGCAGGTGACAGGTCCCTAGCTTCGAACTATACACCAATAAGATTTACCTCTATAGTGGGAAAATTTATGGAATCAATAATTGCCGAACAATTCATAGCCATCTTTGTAGGCATAAATTGATTAATGAATCTCAACACGGTTTTACAAAGGGGTGTTCCTGTCTTACAAATTTACTAACTTATTTCACTAAGGTGTTTGAGGAGGTAGATCATGGTAATGGATATGATATTGTGTATGTGAACTTCAGTATGGGTTTCAATTAAGTTCCACATCAGAGGCTATTGAGAAAACTTGAGGCAAACGGAATAGGAGGAGAAATTTTTTCCAGGATAGAGGCATGGCTGACAAATAGGCAGCAAAGAGTTCGCATAAATGAGGAGAAATCAGAATGGGAGCACGTCACAAGCGGTGTTCCTCAGGGGTCAGTGTTTGGCCCGTTTTTTTTTTTTCACAGTTTACATAAACGACATAGAAGAGGGAATAAATAGCGACATAAGCAAATTTGCTGATGATACCAAAATATGCAACATATGGGAATCTTTATTAAGGAAACGTTTCGCCACACAGTGGCTTCATCAGTCCAATACAAAGCAGAAAGGTGTAAGGAGAGGAGAAGTTTGAGGTAATCTGTCCCTCAGCCTGGAGTCGATGTGCTCAGTCCATCAATCTTGTAGAATGTACAGCATAGGCTTGTAGACATGGCTTATATACTGTAGTCAGGTGAGGCGAAGCAGGAGGAGGCGGGGTCATAGTGATACCATCCACTTGTCGAAGTAGGTCTTCGTCCAAAGGATGGACAAGTTTGAAGTACATAAGATATTAGGTCAACCTGGGGCCAATGTTAGGTCAACCTGGGGCCAATGTTAGGTCAACCTGGGGCCAATGTTGTGTCAACCTGGGGCCAGTGTTAGGTCAACCTGGGGCCAATGTTAGGGCAACCTGGGGCCATTATTAGGTCATCCTGGGGCCAATGTTAGGTCAACCTGGGGCCAATGTTTGGTCAACCTGGGGCCAATGTTAGGGCAACCTAGGGCCAATGTTAGGACAACCTGGGGCTTATGTTAGGTCAACCTGCGGCCAATGTTAGGTCAGCCTGCGGCCAATGTTAGGTCAACCTGGGACCAGTGTTAGGTCAACCTGGGGCCAATACTAGGTCATCCTGGGGCCAATGTTAGGTCAACCTGGGGCTAATGATAGGTCAACCTGCGGTCAATGTTAGGTCAACCTGGGACCAGTGTTAGGTCAACCTGGGGCAAATATTAGATCATCCTTGGGCCAATGTTAGGTCAACCTGGGGCCAATGTTAGGTCAACCTGGGACAAGTGTTAGGTCAACCTGGGACCAATGTTAGGGCAACCTAGGGTCAATGTTAGGACAACCTGGGGTCAATGTTAGGTCAACCTGGGGCCAATGTTAGGTCAACCTGGGGCCAATGTTAGGTCAACCTGGGGCCAATGTTAGGTCAACCTGAGGCCAATGTCAGGTCAACCTAGGGTCAATGTTAGGACAACCTGGGGTCAATGTTAGGTCAACCTGGGGCCAATGTTAGGTCAACCTGGGGCCAATGTTAGGTCAACCTGGGGCCAATGTTAGGTCAACCTGAGGCCAATGTTAGGTCAACCTGAGGCCAATGTTAGGTCAACCTGGGGCCAATGTTAGGTCAACCTGAGGCCAATGCTAGGTCAACCTGGGGCCAATGTTAGTTTAATGTGGGGTTAATGTGAGGTCGGTGTTAGGCCAATGTGTAGTCAAAGTAGGACCAATGACAGTCAGAGGGAGGTCAACGAAGGGTTAATGTGAAGTCAGAATGAGGTCAGCATGGAGTCCATTAGTGTGAGGTCAACTGGAGGTTAATGTGAGGTTCATTTAACGTCAATGTAAGGTCAATGTGTGAGTCAGTGTGTGGTCAATGTCAGACCAACTTGTAGTCAATGTGTGGTCATCGTTGGTCAGTGTGAGGTCAACGTGTTGTCATTTTATGGTTTATGTGATATAAATGTGAGGTTAATGTAAAGTCAACATTGTGTCAATGTGAGGTTAGTGTGAGGTCATTGTGAGGACAATGTGAGGGTTAATATGAGGTCAATGTGCGGTCATTATAAGGTGAACGTGGGGTCTCTTTGAGGTCAACATCTGGTGTAGAGTCACTGTATGGTCAGTGGTTTAATGCGATGTTAACGTGGGGTTAATGTGAGGTCAATGTTGAGTCAAAGTTGTGTAGAATAGAGGTGTGTGTACTCACCTATTTGTACTCACCTATTTGTGGTTTCAGGGGTCGAGTCACAGCTCCTGGCCCCGCCTCTTCGCTGATTGCTACTAGGTCCTCTCTCTCCCTGCCCCATGAGCTCTATCATACCTCGCCTTAAAACTATGTATGGTTCCTGCCTCCACTACATCACTTTCTAGGCTATTCCATGGCCTGACTACTCTATGACTGAAGAAATACTTCCTAACATCCCTTTGATTCATCTGAGTCTTCAACTTCCAATTGTGACCTCTTGTGTCTGTGTCCCATCTCTGGAACATCCCGTCTTTGTCCACCTCGTCTATTCTGCGCAGTATTTTATATGTCGTTATCATGTCTCCCCTGACCCTCCTGTCCTCCAGTGTCGTCAGGCCGATTTCCCTCAACCTTTCTTCATAGGACAATCCCCGTAGCTCTGGGACTAATCTTGTTGCAAACCTTTGCACTTTCTCTAATTTCTTGACGTGCTTGACTAGGTGTGGATTCCAAACTGATGCTGCATACTCCAGTATGGGCCTGACGTAGATGGTATACAGAGTCTTAAACGAATCCTTACTGAGGTATCGGAACGCTATCCGTAGGTTTGCCAGGCGCCCGTATGCTGCAGCAGTTATCTGATTGATGTGCGCCTCAGGAGATATGCTCGGTGTTATACTCACCCCCAGATCTTTTTCCTTGAGTGAGGTTTGCAGTCTTTGGCCATCTAAACTATATTGTGTCTGCGGTCTTCTTTGCCCTTCCCCAATCTTCATGACTTTGCATTTGGCAGGGTTAAATTCAAGGAGCCAGTTGCTGGACCAGGCTTGTAGCCTGTCCAGGTCTCTTTGTAGTCCTGCCTGATCCTCGTCCGATTTGATTCTTCTCATTAACTTCACATCATCTGCAAACAAGGACACTTCTGAGTCTATCCCTTCCGTTATGTCGTTCACATATACCAAGAACAGCACAGGTCCTAGGACTGACCCCTGTGGAACCCCGCTTGTCACAGGCGCCCACTCTGACACCTCGTCGCGTACCATGACTCGTTGTTGCCTCCCTGTCAGATATTCTCTGATCCATTGCAGTGCCTTTCCTGTTATGTGTGCCTGGTCTTCCAGCTTTTGCAGTAACCTCTTGTTCGGCTGATTTCTTTATTTTCCTGAGTTCACTGTCTTCTGTACCTTTTCCATTCTCTAGTACACCTAGTTTTTGCCTCCCTACACCTTTGGGTGAACCAAGGACTCGTTCTGTTCTTCCCATTATTTCTGTTGCCTTGGGAACAAACCTCTCCTCTGCCTCCTTGCATTTTGTTGCTACATAGTCCATCATTTCTTGTACTGGTTTTCCTGTCAGTTCCCTCTCCCACTGAATGTCTTGAAGGAAGTTCCTCATGCCTGAGTAGTTCCCCCTTTTGTAGTTTGGCTTTTCCCAGCCTATTCCTGCTACTCTCTCCACTTGGAGCTCAACTATGTAGTCGAAGTGTAGTGTAGTGTGTGTGTGTGTGTGTGTGTGTGTGTGTGTGTGTGTGTGTGTGTGTGTGTGTGTGTGTGTGTGTGTGTGTGTGTGTGTACTCACCAAGTACTCACCTAGTTGTGGTTGCAGAGGTCGAGTCATAGCTCCTGGCCCCGCCTCTTCACTTATAGCTACTAGGTCACTCTCCCTGAACCGTGAACTTTATCATACCTCTGCTTAAAGCTATGTATGGATCCTGCCTCCACTACATCGCATCCCAAACTGTGTGCGTGCGTGCGTGTGTGTGTGTGTGTGTGTGTGTGTGTGTGTGTGTGTGTGTGTGTGTGTGTGTGTGTGTGTGTGTGTGTGTGTGTGTGTGTGTGAGTGTGAGCGTGTACTCACATAATTGTGGTTGCAGGGGTCGAGACTCGGCTCCTGACCCCGCTTCTTTACTGATCGCTACTAGGTCCTCTCTCTCTCTGCTCCCTGAACTTTGTCATTCATCGTCTTAAAGCTATGTATGTTTCCTGCCTCCACTACATCACTTGCTAGACTATTCCACTTCCTGACAATTCTATGACTGAAGAAATACTTCCTAACATCCCTGTGACTTGCCTGAGTCTTCAGCTTCCAATTGTGACCCCTTGTTTCTGTGTCCCCTCTCTGGAACATTCTGTCTCTGTCCACCTTATCTATTCCATGCAGTATTTTGTATGTCGTTATCATGTCTCCCTTGACCCTCCTGTCCTCCAGTGTTGTCAGACCGATTTCCCTCAACCTTTCTTCGTAGGACATTCCCCTGAGCACAGGAACTAACCTTGTTGCAAACCTTTGCATTTCCTCTAATTTCTTGACGTGCTTGAACAAGTGTGGGTTGCAAACCGGTGCTGCATACTCCAGTATGGGCCTGACGTACACAGCGTATAGTGTTTTGAACGATTCCTTACTAAGGTATTGAAACGCTATTCTCAGGTCTTCCAGGCGCCCATATGCTGCAGCAGTTATCTGGTTGATGTGTGCTTCCAGAGACATGCTTGGTGTTATGCTCACCCCAAAATCTTTCTCCTTGAATGATGTTTGCAGTCTTTGTCCACCCAGCCTATACTCTGTCTGCGGTCTTCTTTGCCCTTCCCCAATCTACATGACTTTGCATTTGGCAGGGTTGAATTCGAGAAGTCAGTTGCTGAACCACATGTCCATCTTGTCTAAGTCTAAGGGAGGGATCCCAATCATATGTAGCATCTTGCCTAGAAGGGGAGTAGGAAATGAATGGTTGTCTAGGGCAATTGGTGTAAATTGCTGGCTAGACAGATACTGCAAGGAACTTGCAATCCCATTCATTGACAACTGGAACAACTTTTATGGCAAACATGATATGTATGCAAGGGATGGGGTTCATCTCTCTGGGGCAGGGGTGGTAGCACTTGCAGACTCGATTGAGAAGGCCATTGGTGAAATGCCTATGATTTTAAACTGATGGAAGATAGAGGTATGGGTGTGTGTGGGAAACAAGCAGGTTGCAACACTAGGGTTGGAAACAGTAAATGTATAAAAGGCATTCAGCATGAAGTTATAAATAAAGACAATAGAACAGGTCAGAAAACAAAGGGGGACAGCAGAGGGCAGCAAGGGACTAGCTCCCTTAAGGTTTACTATACTAATAGCAGGAGTGTTAGAAATAAGATAGATGAGCTAAGATTAATTGCAAGTGCAGGAAACATAGATATTATTGCTATAACAGAGACCTGGCTCAATCTGAAAGATAGAGAGATGCCATCTGAATGTCACATACAAGGCTATAAATTATTCCACACTGACAGGGTCAACAGGAAAGGTGGTGGAGTAGCGATGTATGTCAGAGACAATTTAAATTGTTGTGTTAGACAAGATATTAAATTAGAAGCGTCAGCCACTGAATCTGTTTGGTTACAGCTTCTCGAGGGCCGAGAAAAACTAATTTTGGGTGTGATTTACAGGGCCCCAAATCTTGATAGGGAGTGCAGTAAACTTCTATGGGACGAAATTCGTAAGGCATCTACATACGAAAATGTTGTGCTAATGGGAGATTTCAACTATAGACAGATTGACTGGAGCAATTTGACAGGAAATTTAGAGTCGGGTGACTTTCTTGATACGATCCAGGATTGTTTTTTAAAACAGTTTGTGACAGAGCCAACTAGGGGAAATAACCTCCTTGACTTGGTTCTTGCCAGTAGGGAAACACTAATTAATAATCTTGAGGTTAATGATGAGCTTGGGGAGAGTGATCACAAATCACTCAGTTTTAACATATCATGGAATTCCCCTAATAATGGCAATCAAGTCTCCGTCCCTGACTTTCGCTTGGCTGATTTCATAGGACTGAAAAATTACTTAGGTGGGCTGAACTGGAATGACCTGACTAGGGGTCAGGTAGGTGGTGATGGTTGCCGATATGATGCTTTCCAGGGCATAGTTCTAGCTGCTCAGTCAAATTATGTTCCAAATAGGGAAATCAGATCAAACAAAAATGATCCTAAATGGATGAACAATAGATTAAAATATCTGATTGGTCAAAAGAGAGGCATATATAGGCAAATCAAAAGAGGAGAGGGGCAATTAAGAAATCGATATATTCAGTTAAAGAGAGAAATAAAAAAGGGAATTAGAAAAGCAAAAAGAGATTATGAGGTTAAAGTTGCAAGAGAATCGAAGACTAACCCAAAAGGATTCTTTCAGGTATACAGAAGTAAGATCAGGGACAAGATAGGCCCACTCAAAAGTTCCTCGGGTCAGCTCACTGACAGTGATAAGGAAATGTGTAGAATTTTTAACACATACTTCCTCTCAGTTTTTACACAGGAGGATACCAGTGATATTCCAGTAATGATAAATTATGTAGAACAGGACGATAATAAACTGTGCACTATTAGGGTCACAAGTGACATGGTCCTTAGGCAAATAGATAAATTAAAACCTAACAAATCCCCAGGCCCTGATGAACTGTATGCAAGGGTTCTAAAGGAATGTAAAGAGGAGCTTAGCACACCTTTGGCTAATCTTTTCAACATATCACTACAAACTGGCATGGTGCCAGATAAGTGGAAAATGGCAAATGTGATACCTATTTTCAAAACAGGTGACAGGTCCTTAGCTTCGAACTATAGACCAATAAGCCTAACCTCCATAGTGGGAAAATTTATGGAATCAATAATTGCCGAGGCAGTTCGTAGCCACCTTGAAAAGCATAAATTAATCAACGAATCTCAGCATGGTTTTACAAAGGGACGTTCCTGCCTTACGAATTTATTAACTTTTTTCACTAAGGTATTTGAGGAGGTAGATCATGGTAACGAATATGATATTGTGTATATGGACTTCAGTAAGGCTTTTGACAGGGTCCCACATCAGAGACTATTGAGGAAAATTAAAGCACATGGAATAGGAGGAGAAATTTTTTCCTGGATAGAGGCATGGTTGACAAATAGGCAGCAGAGAGTTTGCATAAATGGGGAGAAATCAGAGTGGGGAAGCGTCACGAGCGGTGTTCCTCAGGGGTCAGTGTTGGGCCCCCTGCTGTTCACAATCTACATAAACGACATAGATGAGGGCATAAAGAGCGACATCGGCAAGTTTGCCGATGACACCAAAATAGGCCGTCGAATTCATTCTGACGAGGACATTCGAGCACTCCAGGAAGATTTGAATAGACTGATGCAGTGGTCGGAGAAGTGGCAGATGCAGTTTAATATAGACAAATGCAAAGTTCTAAATGTTGGACAGGACAATAACCATGCCACATATAAACTAAATAATGTAGATCTTAATATTACGGATTGCGAAAAAGATTTAGGAGTTCTGGTTAGCAGTAATCTGAAACCAAGACAACAGTGCATAAGTGTTCGCAATAAAGCTAATAGAATCCTTGGCTTCATATCAAGAAGCATAAATAATAGGAGTCCTCAGGTTGTTCTTCAACTCTATACATCCTTGGTTAGGCCTCATTTAGATTATGCTGCACAGTTTTGGTCACCGTATTACAGAATGGATATAAATTCTCTGGAAAATGTACAAAGGAGGATGACAAAGATGATCCCATGTATCAGAAACCTTCCCTATGAGGATAGACTAAGGGCCCTGAAACTGCACTCTCTAGAAAGACGTAGAATTAGGGGGGATATGATTGAGGTTTATAAGTGGAAGACAGGAATAAATAAAGGGGATGTAAATAGTGTGCTGATAATATCTAGCCTAGACAGGACTCGCAGCAATGGTTTTAAGTTGGAAAAATTCAGATTCAGGAGGGATATAGGAAAGTACTGGTTTGGTAATAGAGTTGTGGATGAGTGGAACAAACTCCCAAGTACCGTTATAGAGGCCAGAACGTTGTGTAGCTTTAAAAATAGGTTGGATAAATACATGAGTAGATGTGGGTGGGTGTGAGTTAGACCTGATAGCTTGTGCTAACGGGTCGGTTGCCGTGTTCCTCCCTTGAGTCAATGTGACCTGACCTGACTAGGTTGGGTGCATTGGCTTAAGCCGGTAGGGACTTGGACCTGCCTCGCATGGGCCAGTAGGCCTTCTGCAGTGTTCCTTCGTTCTTATGTTCTTATGTTCTTAATCCTGCCTGATCATCATCTGTTTTAATTCTCCTCATTAACTTCACTGCAGTCCAGGAAAATGCAATCAACCCACCCCTCTCTCTCGTGTCTTCTGTTACTTTCTCATAAAACTCCAGAAGGTTTGTGACACAGGATATGCCTTCCATGAATCCATGCAGGTTGTCGTTTATAATCTTGTTCCCTTCCAGGTGCTCCACTACTCTCCTCCTGATAATCTCTCCGTGACTTTACATACTATACACGTCAATGGCACTGGTCTGTACTTTAGGGCCTCATTTCTGTCTCCTTTCTTAAAAATGGGGGCTACATTTGCCGTCTTGGATACCTCAGGTAGTTGCCCAGTTTCAAGGGATGTGTTGAAGATTGTGGTTAGTGGCACTCACAGCATCTCGGCTCCTTCTCTAAGGACCCACGGGGAGATGTTGTCCGGTCCCATCGCCATTGAGGTATTAATGTCACTTAGCAGTGCCTGCACCTCCTGCTCAGTTGTGTGTATGTCATCCAACACTTGTTGGTATATTCCCCATTGGTGTTGCCCTCTGTGCTGTCTTCCCAGAGCCCATCCTATCTCTACTGTAAATACTTCCTTGAATCTCATGTTGAGCTCCACACATACCTCTTGATCGTTTCTAGTGAGTTCCCCACCTTCTTTCCTCATCCTGATCACCTGGTCTTTGAGTGTTGTCTTCCTCTTAATGTGGCTATACAGTAGTTTAGGGTCAGACTTGACTTTCGATGCTATGTCGTTTACGTACTGTCGCTGAGCCTCCCTCAATATCTGTGCATACTCGTTTCTGGCTCTTTGACTAATCTCCTTATTTTCCTTTGTTCTTTGTCTTTTGTACTTTTTCCATTCTCTAGTGCACTTAGTTTTTGCCTCGCTATGTGTGTGTGTGTGTGTGTGTGTGTGTGCGTGTGTGTGTGTGTGTGTGTGTGTGCGTGTGTGTGTGTGTGCGTGTGTGTGTGTGTGTGTGTGTGTGTGTGTGTGTGTGTGTGTGTGTGTGAGTGTGTGTGTGTGTGTGTGTGTGTGTGTGTGTGTGTGTCTGTGTACTCACCTAGTTGTACTCATCTAGTTGAGGTTGCGGGGGTCGAGTCCGAGCTCCTGGCCCCGCCTCTTCGCTGATCGCTACTAGGTCACTCTCCCTGAGCCGTGAGCTTTATCATACCTCTGCTTAAAGCTATGTATGGATCCTGCCTCCACTACATCGCTTCCCAAACTATTCCACTTACTGACTACTCTGTGGCTGAAGAAATACTTCCTAACATCCCTGTGATTCATCTGTGTCTTCAGCTTCCAACTGTGTCCCCTTATTACTGTGTCCAATCTCTGGAACATCCTGTCTTTGTCCACCTTGTCAATTCCTCTCAGTATTTTGTATGTCGTTATCATGTCCCCCCTATCTCTCCTGTCCTCCAGTGTCGTCAGGTTGATTTCCCTTAACCTCTCCTCGTAGGACATTCCTCTTAGCTCTGGGACTAGTCTTGTTGCAAACCTTTGCACTTTCTCTAGTTTCTTCACGTGCTTGGCTAGGTGTGGGTTCCAAACTGGTGCCGCATACTCCAATATGGGCCTAACGTACACGGTGTACAGGGTCCTGAATGATTCCTTATTAAGATGTCGGAATGCTGTTCTGAGGTTTGCCAGGCGCCCATATGCTGCAGCAGTTATTTGGTTGATGTGCGCTTCAGGAGATGTGCCTGGTGTTATACTCACCCCAAGATCTTTTTCCTTGAGTGAGGTTTGTAGTCTCTGGCCCCCCTAGACTGTACTCCGTCTGCGGTCTTCTTTGCCCTTCCCCAATCTTCATGACTTTGCACTTGGTGGGATTGAACTCCAGGAGCCAATTGCTGGACCAGGTCTGCAGCCTGTCCAGATCCCTTTGTAGTTCTGCCTGGTCTTCGATCGAGTGAATTCTTCTCATCAACTTCACGTCATCTGCAAACAGGGACACCTCAGAGTCTATTCCTTCCGTCATGTCGTTCACAAATACCAGAAACAGCACTGGTCCTAGGACTGACCCCTGCGGGATCCCGCTGGTCACAGGTGCCCACTCTGACACCTCGCCACGTACCATGACTCGCTGCTGTCTTCCTGACAAGTATTCCCTGATCCATTGTAGTGCCTTCCCTGTTATCCCTGCTTGGTCCTCCAGTTTTTGCACCAATCTCTTGTGTGGAACTGTGTCAAACGCCTTCTTACAGTCCAAGAAAATGCAATCCACCCACCCCTCTCTCTTGTCTTACTGCTGTCACCATGTCATAGAATTCCAGTAGGTTTGTGACACAGGATTTCCCGTCCCTGAAACCATGTTGGCTGCTGTTGATGAGATCGTTCCTTTCTAGGTGTTCCACCACTCTTCTCCTGATAATCTTCTCCATGATTTTGCATACTATAAATGTCAGTGACACTGGTCTGTAGTTTAATGCTTCATGTCTGTCTCCTTTTTAAAGATTCGGGACTATATTTGCTGTCTTCCATGCCTCAGGCAATCTCCCTGTTTCGATAGATGTATTGAATATTGTTGTTAGGGGTACACATAGCACCTCTGCTCCCTCTCTCAATACCCATGGAGAGATGTTATCTGGCCCCATTGCCTTTGAGGTATCTAGCTCACTCAGAAGCCTCTTCACTTCTTCCTCGGTTGTGTGTACTGTGTCCAGCAGTTGGTGGTGTGCCCCGCCTCTCCGTCTTTCTGGAGCCCCTTCTGTCTCCTCTGTGAACACTTCTTTGAATCTCTTATTGAGTTCGTCACATACTTCATGGTCATTTCTTGTTGTGTCTCCTCCTTCCTTCCTTAGCCTGTTTACCTGGTCCTTGACTGATGTTTTCCTCCTGATGTGGCTGTATAACAATTTCGGGTCAGATTTGGCTTTTCTCTGCTATGTCGTTTTCATATTGTCGTTGGGCCTCCCTTCTTATCTGTGTATATTCGTTTCTGGCTCTACGACTTCTCTCTTTATTCTCCTGGGTCCTTTGCCTTCTATATTTCTTCCATTCCCTAACACACTTGGTTTTTGCTCCCCTGCACCTTTGGGTGAACCCTGGGCTCATCCTGGCTTTTTCATTATTCCTCTTACCCTTGGGTACAAACCTCTCCTCAGCCTCCTTGCACATTGTTGCTACATATTCCATCATCTCATTAACTGGCTTCCTTGCCAGTTCTCTGTCCCACTGAAACCCCGTTAAGGAAGCTCCTCATTTCCGTGTAGTCCCCTTTCTTGTAGTTTGGCTTCATTCGGCCTGGCCTTCTTGTGTGTGTGTGTACTCACCTATTTGTACTCACCTATTTGTGGTTGCAGGGGTCGAGTCATAGCTCCTGGCCCCGCTTCTTCGCTGATTGCTACTAGGTCCATTCTCTTCCTGCCCCATGAGCTTTATCATACCTCGCCTTAAAACTATGTATGGTTCCCGCCTCCACTACGTCACTTTCTAGGCTATTTCACGGTCTGACTACTCTATGATTAAAGAAATACTTCCTAACATCCCTTTGATTCATCTGAGTCTTCAACTTCCAATTGTGACCTCTTGTGTCTGTGTCCCCTCTCTGGAACATCCCGTCTTTGTCCACCTTGTCTATTCCGCGCAGTATTTTATATGTCGTTATCATGTCTCCCCTGACCCTCCTGTCCTCCAGTGTCGTCAGGCCGATTTCCCTCAACCTTTCTTCGTAGGACAATCCCCGTAGCTCTGGGACTAGCCTTGTTGCAAACCTTTGCACTTTCTCTAATTTCTTGACGTGCTTGACTAGGTGTGGATTCCAAACTGGTGCTGCATACTCCAGTATGGGCCTGACGTAAATGGTATACAGAGTCTTGAATGAATCCTTATTGAGGTATCGGAACGCTATCCGTAGGTTTGCCAGGCGCCCGTATGCTGCAGCAGTTATCTGATTGATGTGCGCCTCAGGAGATATGCTCGGTGTTATACTCACCCCCAGATCTTTTTCCTTGAGAGAGGTTTGCAGTCTTTGGCCATCTAAACTATATTGTGTCTGCGGTCTTCTTTGCCCTTCCCCAATCTTCATGACTTTGCATTTGGCAGTGTTAAACTCAAGGAGCCAGTTGCTGGACCAGGCTTGTAGCCTGTCCAGGTCTCTTTGTAGTCCTGCCTGATCTTCATCCGATTTGATTCTTCTCATTAACTTCACATCATCTGCAAACAAGGACACTTCTGAGTCTATCCCTTCCGTTATGTCGTTCACATATACCAAGAACAGCACAGGTCCTAGGACTGACCCCTGTGTGTGTGTGTGTGTGTGTGTGTGCGTTTATGTATGTATGTATGTATGTATGTATGTATGTGTGTATGTATGTATGTATGTATAGTCTTCCTTTAGCCTTAATGGCAAATTCTGAAAGCCAAGTTATCTTACCGGCATTGAAAGTTAATAAAAAAGAAGAGAAAATGTGGAAGGCACATAGCTCTGCCACGACTTCAGTTTACCGAGCCAGATGAGGTGGCTCTTGTCCTAGTAGGCAAAGCTCTCCTTTCACACGCTGAGTGTCCGGGTTCGATTCCCTGTAAGGGTGAAACCAATTGGCATTTTTTCTTACGCCTGTTGTTCATGTTCATCGATCAGTAAAATGGATGACTTGGAATTAGCCGACTGGTGTGGATCTCATCCTAGGACAGAAGTGACATAATTTCCTCGAAATGTTCGGTATAACAAGGGATTTTCTGTATAGTAGTATGTCATTGATGTCTGCTAGTTCTATATACCTTGTATATGTACTTGTTGAAATAAAGATATTATTATTATTATTATAGGTACACCTTGGATGACCCCCAACCACTCAGGTCACTCGTGACCCTTTGTCTGGGTCACCCTGAAAAGCACTATCTTACTGACTCCAGTCATTAACGTCTTGGAGACACGCTCTAACTAACCCTGCAGGATATAGCAGATGACAAGACAGCTGAAACTTTGAAGTTGTATATATTTTTCTCCAGCGAACTGACTTAACTGTAGTTTAAAAAATAACAAAAACACCACAGTGACAGGAAGGATACACAAATATAATCTAATAAATAACTTATACTTGTTGTGATAATGATAAGGGAATTAAATTTTTCAAGAAATTTTGTTCCCATGAATCATTGTATGGATTAGCTCCACGATGACATCATACTTTATTAATTAAATTAAAGATGTAACTATGATCAGTGAGGTATGATAAAGACTCTCTATTACCTCTTAAATCCTGTTTCTTTCTTGCTTTACCGCTCACTGGATGAGTATAGCGGTCACAAGAAACTAGACTCTTAGATGGCACAAAAAAAGTTCACTCACAAAGTATGTCTGTTATTAAGACTTCACTTGCATTCATATATATTCTCCAATACTTATGACAGAATGCATGTTAAACATATAGGTCTGTTGTTCAGCACCATTGTGTCCTTGTTTCAATATTAGTACAGTATTACCTTGCCCCGTTTTAAGTGGCCCGTTAGACTTTTACTATTGGTTCACACTGTAATTTTTCCCCTTCTTTCAGACATAGAGAAACATTAACAGATCCATAGGCTCTTGATTTATCAAGTTAACTATGAGGTTTTATGCTTTTTCCCTTGACATAACGATGCTTTCCAGTCTTTGTGACTACCATGTTTATTTGCCTCTGATTCCACCGTGAATATCTTGATTCTTCTGTTCAGTTCCTCACAGATCACGGGTTTTTCTCTCTTATTAACAGAAAGGTTTTTACAAGGTTAGGTTAAGAGTTCCTACATTTATTTAAGAGCTTTTACTTACATCTTATTTGTTCTTGAGAAAGGTACGACCAGAGTGCATTTGCTGTTTGCGTACAATGTTGTCCTGTTCACCTAGCAGCAAATAGGTACCTGGGTGTTAGTCGACTGGTGTGGGTCGCATCCTGGGGGACAAGATTGAGGAACCCAATAGAAATAAGTTAGATAGTCCTGGATGACGCACCGACTTTCTTGGGTTATCCTGGGTGGCTAACCCTCCGGGGCTAAAAATCCGAACGAAATCTTATCTTATCTATCTTATCTTATCTTATCTTATTTTATCTTGCCCGTCTTGTTGTGCAGAGGCTGTCTTCTTGCTGTTCGCGAAGTAGACCCAAGTGTGGTACCTTTGGGCTTACCCATCCACATCCCTCTTGTGTTGAAGGTTCTTCTAAAACTACAAATCTGTCTTGGCTGGGTCAAGGCAAGAGATGAGTTATCTTGCTCGATTCTCTGTTTTGTCAAAAAGTCGTAGATGAGACGGAGGGCAGACAGTCCAAGAAAATGGACCATACTCAAGGTGTGAGCGCACTTGTACCTAGTACAGAGTCTTGCAACCTCTACTGTAGAGAAGGTGCGAGATATGTCTAAATGCTTTAAAGTTTCTGGCTGCCTTGTTTGCAATATTTTCTATTAAGTTGGAATTATATTTCACCCCAAGGATATCAACCTCATCCCCAGATCCAACACTCTCCAATTTATTCTTACCACAATCGTTTATATTTTCTCAGAAGCAAGTGTGACCTGCAATCGTTTACTCCAGGCTGATATTGCTGAAAGCTGAAAATTTATGTAACTCAGAGCAGCTGGCATTTTTTCACTTGGATAAGTAAATGCCAGCGTGAAGTCGTCTGCATATGTCTGGGATTCTGGGGATGAAGTGAAGAATATTATTGTAGAACATATTCCATAACAATGGCCCAAGCACACTTCCCTGTGGAACACTGGGATATGCTACAGATCCGGCGACTCCTAATGCTTGCAGCTTTGCCAAGAGTCCCTGGTGCCATATTCTGTCGAAAGCACCAATAATGTCCACTGCTACTACACCGCTGATTTTGATTCGTTTAGCGGCTGGTGCCACATAGTGAAGAGGTTTAACAGCAGATCAGCGGCAGAGTGACCCTTTCTGAAGTCATACTAACAGTCAAAAGCTGAAATAAGTTGTCATCTGTCGTGAGAACATCGTCTCAAGAATTTTGCTAGTGATTGACAGGAGTGACACTGGTCTATAGTTGCTTATTTCTGATCTGCTCTACTTTTTGTGAAGAGGGACTACATTTGCCTCTTTCCACTGTGAAGGCCATTTACACTGTGCTAGGCAGTGTTGATAGATGCGAGTCAGACGTGATGGTAGCTGGTTAACTGGCATTCACATCTACTCAGCAATTTTGGGCGCACCTTATCAGGTTCATTTGTCATTTCTTGGTACAGCGATTTATTAAGGAGAGGATGCATTTCATCCTGCCTTATTGCCACCACTGATAACTTTGATTCAGTTCTTTTGGCTAGCAAAGGTTTACTTGCTGAATCAGGAACCTGCATCTTGGCAGCAGAGTGTTCAGCGAAGAGGTCAGCTTTCTCATGACTGCCAGTAGAGATGGCCTCACCCTACCGATTTTAGGTGGAATAATTTCATCAGGTGAATAATCTTGTCGGTCCTTGATCAAAGACCAATAGGTTTTGAAGCCCACTCTTTCCGATGGTAATAATAATAATGATAGCTTCATTTCTGCAAGTACATGTACAACATATACAAGTCTACCTGACATACTATGTAGAAAGCCCCTTGTTACGCAGAACATTTCGGGTATATTAGGTCACTTTTTGTTCTAGGATGCGACCCATACCAGTCGACTATCACCCAGGTATCCATTTTACTGATGGGTGAACATGGACAACAGGTGTAAGGAAACACGCTCAATGCTTCCACCCTTGCTGGGAACTGAACCCGGACACTCAGCTTTGCCAACCAGGCCAGTTTTGTTTTGTGTGAGTGTGTGTCAGCCTCCTGTCTAGAGATGGTCCAATTTGTACTTCACTCTTCTTTATTTAACTTTATTACTTGGAATTTTATTGCCATCTCCCATGTAGGTGGAAGAAACAGTAAGAAGATAAGCAGACAAGAAGACACATACTAGAGCATAAGTCTTTATTATAGCAATGTTTTGCTTAAGTGAAGCGTTAATTAGTGAAGCGTTAATTAGTGATACGTTAATTAGTGATACGTTAATTAGTGATACGTTAATTAGTGATACGGAAAACACTTAAAGATTTTTTTTTTATATTCTGTGCGGTCAGGTAGAGTCAAGTGACGACCTGTATTTTATGACTTGGGTTGCTGCTCGGGCCACTTCATGTGTCAGCAGTTATGTAGGAGAATTTAGACAAGAGGTTTTGTGAGTGTGAATGGCCCTGTCCTTTGTCCTGTAGTATCAGATCTGGATGATGACAATTTATATACACTATTATTCTTATCCCTATGTATCACACGCGCGTTCTTGGTGTTGTGTTTCCTATGTGTGTATTTGCCTTGTTGAAATCATATCTAAAGAACTGGTTTGGTAATAGAGTTGTGGCTGAGTGGAACAAATTCCCGAGTACCGACATAGAAGCTAAGACGTTGTGTAGTTTTAAAATTAGGTTAGATAAATATATGAGTGGGTGTGGGTGGGTGTGAGTTGGACCGGACTAGTTTGTGCTAGTAGGTCTGATGCCGTGCTCCTTCCCTAAGTGGATGAGACTTGACCTGACTAGGTGGGTAATTGGTTTAAGTCAGTAGGTGACTTGGACCTGCTTTGCATGGGCCAGTAGGTCTAGTGCAGTGTTCCTTCTTTCTTATGCTCTTATATCTTGGGATCGAGGGCTGTGCCATCTGCAGCGTCCCAAATCAAATGACTCTGGACCTCACCTGACTTCACTTGACCTGACAGACTAGATAAAGAGTAGATGATATATTTTCTGTAGTTACCTGTGACAACATCAATATTTTACTTAGATTTCTGGCGTTCAGCGGTGGATTTCAAACCTTGGCTTAAGGCTTCAAGCAGTTTCTCAAGCGATCCACCGCTGAACGCCAGAAATCTAAGTAAAATATTGATGTTGTCACAGGTAACTACAGAACTCTGGACTTGTGAATGGCTTTTAGTCGGGAAGCCTCACTGTTTCTCAACAGAAACTTATCCAGACCACTGTCTCTAAGCATTACAGTATAACCCTGGATAACTTCGGTAAAAACATTGACAATTGGATTTCTGCTTTCAATAAATATAATTAGGGTAACATCTACAGACAAAATTAGATGAACTTTTGCAACATTATGAACATTTACAACACTGCCACTCCTCGCAAACTGGAGAACAAACTAAAGTTGCTTTTCTTTAAATCATATAAAACGATAAGACTGTCGGAGGAAGGTAAGAGAGTTTGCTTTCCTATTCTTAAAATGTCAACATTCCCAGGAGATCTAGCACCTGCAAGCTTGCAGGATTTCTTGCTAAATACCTTGCCAAAATTTTAGACACCATCAGTACTGAACATGTTTGTAACATGTTAACATAAGGCCATCCCATTACTACCAGGTCTATTACAGTAAACACGTAATTACTATCCACTTCCCACGACTTCATCAATCTCAATGAACTCTGTGTTCACTTTAATTATTGTTCCATAACTCACGATATCGTAATACCACGAATGCACACAAACCACAGTGCGGGTGGAGTTTTGCGACTCACTTGCCTGGGTTCTAACCCCACTTGTACTGTGGTTTATCGTTCCATTGATGTTAAAGCTTCTACTGACAGAATATCAACAAGGCCTTGAATACACCTCTCAGTACATTACTGGCCAGTCTCTATATGGAGTTTTTTGAGAGTGATACGTTGATGACATCTTTGCAGTTACCCCTGGATGTCTTAAACCTAAACACCTGGGTGATAGACTCAGCTGTATAGGACCCTCAGACAAGTATCATGTTATTTATGCTATTCAGTACCCTTATTTGCCAAAACATCTCTGTAAATTAAAATACGCAAGTATTTCACATGTGTCTTATTCATCAACTTGTCAATAACAATGTGATACATGTCTGACACAGCAGCACTACTGTATCTTGGTACAGGGGATTCTTTTGCAACTCTATTGCTAAATAAATCTTTCTTATGATTTGTGATGTCATCTCTATCTACTACACCTTATTTTTGGCACCAGCATATAAATCTGTGTTCATGTCTTTGCTTTAGGCTAAAGGACCAATCACCTTCATGCAAGGCTAAAGGACTGAACACTTTCTATTAGAACCGAGGAACTGAACACTTCAAAATTATTTCTTTTTCTGTCTGCAGTATTAAATCATCTTTGTATTCGACGGAAGAAACATGCTGCACAGGTGAAACGTTTCGGCAAATAGAAATATTCAAGTAGTGTACGTGTCTTATTCAACAGTACGGAACTCCATACAATTCACTCTCACCTTACTCTTTCCTTGATATCCTATTACTTAAATATGGCAACACGCTCAAAATAAAAGTTGATGAACAATCCACCGATAAGCACGACCTTATCCATTTCTTTACCCACGTAACAGCTAAGCATGGTGTCCTGATTACATTCTTTGTCAGACCCAATTCGGCGCTTCAATCACTGATTACCTAGAGGAGGAATGCCACTATATCTCCAAGAACTTTGCTAGACTGATAATCTCCTAGCAATTTATTGCATACTGTAGACAGAAGGCGCAGTGCGTCATGGAAACTCACAGAGAGAAAAACCGACGTGAAAAGACATATTGTTCTTTCATGAAGTTAAAACTGACGTGGCAATGTTTTAATTTAAAACTGTTAAGGATACCACTAAACCGTGTATTCATGATACATTTAGCCGGATGAAGAAAATTCTATAATGGGTAGATGACCAGTGAACTCAAGATATTACTACTAGAATTTCAACACGAGTGTAGAACACAACACTAACAGCAAGTGTTTTATACAAAGATACAAGAACGCATATCTTATAGAGTGGGGCTGAGCCCATCTCTTACTACATGAATATTATTAGGTCACAAGAGAATGTATATCAGTGGTATACAATATCGACAGGAGAATGAATTAGATACATTTACAACATCTGTAGTAGTAGTCGTTTCGCAGTCCAGTGGTTTTAATATTGCCATATATGGACATTTCTAAAGTTTGTAGAAATATATACAGAAGACAGTGGATGGTGAAACTTCTACGAAATAAAGATATCCAGATTTGGCAAATATATCTATGTCATCATCATGTCGATATTGTATACCATTGATATACAACTTCTGAGACACAGCAACATCATGGAATCTTGATACAAAGGACATCACCATAGTCTGGCCAAACTCCTGGTCATGAGCTACTTCTACTGGAGGAGTTCCTCCCACCAGTGACAATGCTTTCGTCTGCTGCACCTCATCTGACTCCAGTATATAAGCAACAATCTTCCTACCTGTGCTTCAGATTCTTCAAGACTTCGGTGCACATCACCTGCGTGACTGATTACCTCATCTTTCACTGTATTCTGTATATTTTTCTACAGACTTCGAATCGTGTCCATGTATTGTATTGATTAAGCCACTGGATGGCGAAACGTCTACAAAGTAAAGATACCCAGATGTTGCACATGTGTCTTCATCAGAAGAAAATAAACTGAGTCCGCCTTCATCCTTACCAACAACACTATAGAGCAAAATCAAGGTCATGTATGCATGCAAGACTACTTGATAAATTTTCGTTTGTCACACTGTGTGAACTGACCTTCAAGATCCTTACTTAAAAAGATGTACTGTGGCATGTGACTAGCGGCTCACATGAGGTATTTATTGTTCTGAAACAATGTGCGCTATATGAGCGCTAAAATCAGTATCCCACTGTTTTATTTGTTGGTGTTCGTAAGTTTTATTGTAGACAATTCCAGACATCATTTAATTAACCTAGTGGCGCCTCCACTGGGTTAATTGTAAATATCTGGACAAAGGGGGCTGAAGCATCTCCATAATTTCTATCAGTCCCCAACTAAAAAAAATTGTAACTCCGCTTCATGGCAAGTCTCTTAACTCCATTTTAACCAGATTAGCACCATATAGAAATTCTGGAGCAGCTCCTAGACTAACCTTATCATTTTCGGTAATAGTAGCGTGGCTTTATCCCACACAATTACTGTGATTGGCATTTGAGGTGTTGCACACATGCATTAGTGATGTTATCTATTTTACAGATGTCTGTTTTACAAACAGGCATCTCGTTTCGTGTTGGTGGAAACTACTGCGACATCGATTTTGGATTCTTGTAAAATAGGAGACACCGCGTTAACTGTGCCTCCTCTTGGTAGTACACACCTCCTTGCGGTGTTGCCTAAGCTCATTGAATTGCAATATATTATGTGAGCTTTTCATTTTTAATGGAATATCAAGTGGCGACGAAATCTGAGGCGGGAGAAGGCTCTCTCTCCACAGGATCTCTCATTCCAAACGAAAAGCTTACAGAGACATCGCAACGCCCGTAACCATGACAACACAGTAAGGAAAGAAATGAGACACTTGTACAACATTTGGGAATCTTTACTGAGGAAACGTTTCGCCAGCCAATGGCTTCAGTGTAATACGGAGGACAACAGTGAAAGATGAGGAGTATTCAATCCCTCAGCCTGGAATGGATGTTTTCAGTCCATCAATCTTGCAGAAAGTACAGCATATGTGCGGAGAAGTTACATACGTATATACTGCAGACAGGTGAGTAGAAGCAGGAGGAGGCGGAATCACCATTGGACAAATCCACTAGTTTAATTTAGTAGACCATGCCTATAGTTTAGGCAGGCGTTGAGGAAATCTGTTATAGGTTTTCAAAACCATTTTCAACGACCACAGCTAATACAGTATCTCCCATTTTTTAAGAAATCTATAATCATTGTAGGAATGTTTAACACTAAGACCTTAGTTGACTTTATGAAGATCTATACTAGTCACAGGACCCAAAAGCGCAGAGGTTTGCTACATTCCCTATCGGAAAGTGATCGAGTATACATCATGGAGATAACCCGAAGTTTCACTATTCGTTTACAGGAGCACGAATACACCTGTTGAACAGATAACATCACTAACAAGTATTTACATCACAGCAAAATCCACTAAAACTTAATGACGTGAGACGAAGCCTAACTACTATTCTTGAGGAATGAATGATGTTAAACGCTGGTGCTTGGAATTGTATAAAACAAAACATAAAAACACCATTAAAGAAAATAGTGGAATATTGACTTTAGCTGCCATTATAAATCACACTGTATTTGAGCGAAGACATTCTGATGTGAGCCTCACGCAATACATCTCTTAAACTTGGTGCCTCTGAAACCTGCACATGACTAGTACACTGTACCTGGAGTCTCCGGGGCGGGTGTTCCGGGGGTCAACGCCCACGCAGCCTGGACACTGACCAGCACTGGAGAGCTTTTTAAGCTGTTGTCTCATTTTTATTATAGACTAGAAAAAGTTCACTTACGTAAAGGACTTCATTGATAACAGTTATTTTTTCACTAGCTCTTGGAGTTACATCTCTCGTCTATATTTCACTCTTGATTGGACAGACTATTGAAAGAGTAATTTACAAGTTTTCCCTCGAGCGAAACATTGCTTTACGTGTCTCTTCATCCATCTTCCTTTTGTAGTTGTTTTGTAACAGGTGTGGTTAATTTAGCCATTACTGATATATTGTTTCCATGTTATCTCTTTACTTCTCTTCCTACTCTTGTTTTATTACTCCGAATTCTACATGCTTCTTTGTTCCGTACTCTCTTTCTCTTTCCATAGATCTTCCATTCTTTGGCATAATTATAGTTTTTCATTCTGTGTCTTTGGGCAAACTATGGGTTCTCTCCTCTTCCTGCTGCTACTTATTATTTTTGCTATAATTTTCTCCTCTACTTTTTTTCACTTTACGGTAAGGTATTCCATGATACTTACTGGTATTACTTCCCTCTCTCTCTCCTTCTGTAAATCATCCAGGAAGGTATTTCTTCTTATATAGTCTAATTTCTTGCGTGTCGCTTAAATTTTCCTCTTTCTTTTGATGCTCCTCTCTACAATCGCGTCCACCTGGTATGCGAAGAAGATTAAGCCATATGATCGCTGACCCTCGTGGAATTTCCAGAGTCTATTTTCTTCATATTTATCTTCTGTATTTCAGGTAAAGATCAGTGCTACTCTTGATGGTACATCTTCTCACCTCTCTCTCTTATTATGTCCTTCACATTTTGGTGCTAGACGAGCTTTGTCGCTGTCTCCATCAGCTTACCCTTCCTTATATTTTGGACTTCTATGTGGTTTCCACTTTTTACAGTCTATTTCCTTGAGGTTAAAATCTCCCACGATAAGTAGTTTTGCCTAGGTCTTGTATTCTCTGCCAAATATTTAATGGTTAATGCCATATCTTAGTTTGACTCATTGTACTCCAGCCATGCTTTCCTGCTTTCGCAGTAGATTTTAGAAAGTAGTTATTGTGTCTCTGAGCCCTCTAGTCAAGAGTGTAATAATGGAAGGAGTACCGAGAAAATGTTAGGTAAAAGGACACAGATGCAAATAATGTAACTTTTATTGTGGCAACGTTTTGCTGTCCAGGAGGTCTGTCGAAGCTCTCTAGAGCGAAACGTTCTCACAGTAAATGTCACATAAGTTGCATTTGTATACTTTCACCTAACAATCAAGATTGTGCCTGATTTAGAGTTTTCATTCTCATCTCTGCACATCTCGTCCAATTTCCCACGTTCCTCTTACACCTGACATATAATGCCACTCCTTCACTTCTCTGTTTTTGTTCTGACTTCATTTCTTGACATCCTGTTGAGAATATTGCATTTGTTATTGTTTCTGCTAATTTCATATCTCAGTGGCTATTATGTCAGCTGACAGTCTCTCCTAATAATTATATTATATATATTTCAACTTATTTTATGTTATACGCTTTTATTTTGCTTCTTACTATATTTTGTGTTGAAGTGTCTTGTCTGACCGGGATGAGGGACTAAGATAGATGGAATATCATTTCCAGATTGGGAGAGTGTTGGAGATAATGGAGTGGTTTGTCACTTGTGTTATTTTCACTATTTATATCTTGGGAAGTCGCAGATCGGACTGACTCAAGTGAAAAAGTATATATGGGAAGGGGGGGGGAGTAAGATTAGGTATGGAGTACGTATATTTGGAAGTAAAATCCGTTGGAATTGGGGGAAGTTGTATACTGGAGAGGAAGAAATGGAGATGATGTTGAAGATGATGATGGTGATGATGATGATCATCATCATCATCATGAGGTGTGTGTGTGTGTGTGTGTGTGTGTGTGTGTGTGTGTGTGTGTGTGTGTGTGTGTGTGTGTGTGTGTGTGTGTGTGTGTGTGTGTGTGAGTGTGTGTGTGTGTACTCACCTAAGTGTGGTTGCAGGGGTCGAGTCACGAGTGTGTACTCACCTATTTGTGATTGCAGGGATCGATTCATAACTCCTGGCCCCACCTTTTCACTGTTTGCTACTGGGTCCTCTCTCTCCATGCTCCATGATTTTTATCAAACCTCGTCTTAAAACTATGTATGGTTCCTTCATCCACTACGTCACTTGCCAGGCTATTCCACTTCCTGACTACTCTATGATTAAACAAATACTTCCTAACATCCTTTTGACTCATCTGAGTCTTCAACTTCCAGTTGTGACCCTTTGTTTCTGTGTGCCATCTATGGAACATCCTGTCTCTGTACTCCTTGACAATTCCGTGCAGTATTTTGTATGTCGTTATCATGTCGTCACTAACCCTCCTATCCTCTAGTGTCGTCAGGCCGATTTCCCTTAACCTTTCTTCGTAGGTCATTCCCCATCGCTCTGGGACTAGTCTTGTTGCAAGCCTTTGCGCTTTCTCTTATATCTTGATTTGCTTGGCCAGGTGTGGGTTCAAAACTGGTGCTGCATACTCCAATATGGGCCTGACGTAAACGGTGTACAGAGTCCTGAACTTTGGAATCGGAACGCTTTTCTAAGGTTTGCCAGGCGCCCATATGCTGTAGCAGTTACCTGATTGATGTGCACCTAAGGAGATGTGCTCGATATTATATTCACCCCAAGATCATTTCCCATGTGTGAGATTTGCAGTCTTTGGCTACCAAGCCTATACTCTGTCTGCGGTCTTCTTTGCCCTTCCCGATCTTCATGACTTTGCATTCGGCGGGGTTAAATTCGAGGAGACAGTTGTTGGACCAGGCCAGTTGTTGGTCCAGGTCTCTTTGTAGTCCTGACTGATCATCATCTGATTTAATTCTCCTCATTAACTGCACATCGTCTGCAAACACGGACACTTCTGAGTCTATCCCTTCCGTCATGTTATTCATATTTACCAAAAATAGCACTGGTTCTAGGACTGACCCATGTGGAACCCTGCTCGTCACAGGTACCCACGCTGACACCTCGTCACGTACAATGACTCGCTGTTGCCTACCTGTCAGGTATTCTCTGATCCATTGCAGTGCCCTTTCTGTTATACATGCCTGATCTTCTAGCTTCTGTATTAATTTTTTGTGAGGAACTCTGTCGAGTATGTGAGTGTGTGTATACTCACTTAGTTGAGATTGTTGGGGTCGATTCACAGCTCCTGACCCCGCCTCTTCACTTTCGCTACTACTTCTCCCCCTGCTCCATGAGCTTTGTCATACCTCTTCCTAAAGCTACATATGGATCCTGCCTCCACTACATCACTCTCCAGACTATTTCACTTCCTGACAATTCTATGACTGAAGAAATACTTTCTAACATCCCTGTGATTCATCTGAATCTTCAACGTGTAATTATGACCCCTTATTGCTCTGTCCCATCTCTGGAACATCTTGTCTCTGCCCATCTCGTCGATTCCTCTCAGTATTTTATATGTCATGATCATATCCTACTTATCTCTCCTGTCCTCCAGTGTCGTCAGGTGGAGTGCTCTTAACCTTTCCACATATGACATGCCCCTTAGCTCCGCGACTAGCTTTGTGGCAATCCTTTGGACTATCCTTAGTTTCCTGAAGTGCTTGGCCAAGCGAGGCTCCAAACTGGTGCTGCATACTCCAGTATGGGCCTGACCTACACAGTGTATAGGGTCCGTAACGACTCCTTAATGAGATGTCGAACTGCTATTCTTAAGTTTGCTAGTCGCCCATGTGTGTATGTGTGTGTCTGGTGTGGTGTGTGTGTGTGTGTGTGTGTGTGTGTGTGTGTGTGTGTGTGTGTGTGTGTGTGTATGTGTGTGTGTGTACTCACCTATTTGTGGTTGCAGGGGTCGAGTCTTAGCTTCTGGCCCCGCCTCTTCACTGGTTGCTACTGGGTCCTCTCTCTCCCCGCTCCATGAGCTTTATCAAACCTCGTCTTAAAACTGCGTATGGTTCCTGCCTCCACTACGTCACTTTCTAGGCTATTCCACTGCCTGACAACTCTATGACTGAAGAAATACTTCCTAACATTCCTTTGACTCACTTGAGTCTTCAACTTCCAATTGTGACCTCTTGTTTCTGTGTCCCCTCACTGGAACATCCTGTCTTTGTCCACCTTTGTCTATTCCGCGCAGTATTTTATATGTCGTTATCATGTCTCCCCTTACCCTCCTGTCCTTCAGTGTCGTCAGGCCGATTTCCCTTAACCTTTCTTCACAGGACATTCCCCTTAGCTCTGGAACTAACCTTGTCGCAAACCTTTGCACTTTCTCTAATTTCTTGACGTGCTTGATCAAGTGCGGGTTCCAAACAGGTGCTGCATACTCCAGTATGGGCCTCACGTACACGGTGTACAGTGTCTTGAACGATTCCTTACTAAGGTTTCGGAACGCTGTTCTCAGGTTTGTCAGGCGCCCATATGCTGCAGCAGTTATCTGGTTAATGTGTGCTTCCGGAGACATGCTCGGTGTTATACTCACCTCAAGATCTTTCTCCCTGAGCGAGGTTTGCAGTCTTTGGCCACCTAGCCTATACTCCGTCTACGGTCTTCTGTGCCCTTCCTCGATCATTATGACTTTGCATTTGGCGGGGATAAATTCGAGAAGCCAGTTGCTGGACCAGGTGTCCAGTCTGTCCAGGTTTCTTTGAAGTCCTGCCTGATCCTCATCTGATTTAATTCTCCTCATTAACTTCACATCATCTGCAAACAGGGACACTTCTGAGTCTAACCCATCCATCATGTCATTCACATATACCAAAAATAGCACTGGTCCTAGGACAGACCCCTGTGGGACCCCGCTCGTCACAGGTGCCCACTGTGATACCTCATCACGTACCATGATTCGTACGCGCGCGCGCGCGCCCGTTTGTGTGTGTGTGTGTGTGTGTGTGTGTCTGTGTGTGTGTGTATTTGTGCGTTTGTGTGTACTCACCTATTTGTACTCACCTATTTGTGGTTGCAGGGGTCGAGTCATAGCTCCTTGCCCCGCCTCTTCGTTGATTGCTACTAGGTCCTCTCTCTCCCTGCCCCATGAGCTTTATCATACCTCGCCTTAAAACTATGTATGGTTCCCGCCTCTACTACGTCACTTTCTAGGCTATTCCACGGCCTGACTACTCTATGACTGAAGAAATACTTCCTAACATCCCTTTGATTCATCTGAGTCTTCAACTTCCAATTGTGACCTCTTGTGTCTGTGTCCCTTCTCTGCAACATACCGTCTTTGTCCACCTTGTCTATTCCGCGCAGTATTTTATACGTCGTTATCATGTCTCCCCTGACCCTCCTGTCCTCCAGTGTCGTCAGGCCGATTTCCCTCAACCTTTCTTCGTAGGACAATCCCCGTAGCACTGGGACTAGTCTTGTTGCAAACCTTTGCACTTTCTCTAATTTCTTGACGTGCTTGACTAGGTGTGGATTCCAAACTGGTGCTTCATACTCCAGTATGGGCCTGACGTAAATGGTATACAGAGTCTTGAACGAATCCTTACTGAGGTATCGGAAAGCTATCCGTAGGTTTGCCAGGCGCCCGTATGCTGCAGCAGTTATCTGATTGATGTGCGCC